>NW_020170486.1:280272-284144 GCF_000524195.1 Echinococcus granulosus
TACAAGCGTAGACACACGCATCAACTGTAGTTTTAGAGGACATAAAATCCGCACCTAATGTTGACATCACTAAGTCATTGAATTTCCGGTTGTCTGAGCCTTCCACAATGCTTGTTTATCACGTATTTTCAAGAACGCGAAACTTATTTCCCCAACTGTAGAATAACAAATGAGCAATATTTCATTTGGTTTACCCATTTTCGAAAAATAAGTCGGCGAAACGCAACTTAGTACCAGGAATGTTAGGGACGTGAAGAGATGCCAGAGTTGTTAAAGAGCGAAGCAGACCCAGGTTTTTTTAGGTTATGTTGATGTATTACTGAATGCAGTGATTAAGTTGAGTACTACCAACTGGTGTCATGAAACAAACTAGCAATGATAGTACCACGACATACCGAATCCCCATGACGACTATGCTATGAGCCTACCCAAGAAAATAACTTCTAGGATCCGAAGTAATTAAGATGCACTTCAAAAGGCCTGATTAAATTGGGATGACTTAAAACAAGCCAGAAGTGGCAATGCTCGACCTTCTCAACTTTTGTATTCCGCGCATGGTCTATTTTTAAGGACAGTAACTCAAATTATTTATGTTAAATGGATGCCATTTAATTCTTGGGATATCTATAAACTTGTTATAATTCTATGGCTTTTTTTACCCAGGTTTTATAGTCTGAATTTTCCGTAAATTATTACGCTATTTATCAACAGCGATTTCATGGAAGCCAATCACTTATTTTCTATTCCAATACTTTTAACAAAACATAATTACCTTAAATGTTTGATTTTGTTCTGTCAGAAGGTTTTGAAAATTCTTTTCTAACATTCGCAACAACTCCGGCATAAGCATAAATTGATTTTGGTTAAAGCGTGACATCCTTTGCTTGGAATTTTTGGCATCCATGTACGTCTAATTAATGTTTGTGGGACATCGGCGACTGTTCCCAACCCAAAGTTGATACTTCTTACGCAGTCACATAATTCGCGTCCACCCGGATACACCCCACAGCAGCACACCTCACTTTCCATTCCACTTTTGCAATGGATTGACCCAACCTCATCCACGTATGCGCACATGCCCACCCTTGTTGTCACCATCCACTGAGTCGCTGTACTGGTTTCTTACAACAGTCCACGCCCTAGGATGTCTCGGCGATCGCGCATACCGCAGCCAGATTTACCCCACTAACGGCGGTGTTCCTGTCAAGAGCTGACCGCACTACCCCAAGGCCGTCTTAATTCGGATTGTACAAACTAGCAGAATTCTCTGGTCGCAATGCGCACAGCGATCCACG
Source organism: Echinococcus granulosus (assembly GCF_000524195.1). Taxonomy (NCBI): domain Eukaryota; kingdom Metazoa; phylum Platyhelminthes; class Cestoda; order Cyclophyllidea; family Taeniidae; genus Echinococcus; species Echinococcus granulosus. The sequence goes on from NW_020170486.1 coordinate 281,568, forward strand.
AATCACCAACACAGTACTGTGAGATAAGTCAACACTGAATAGCACGTGTACATCCAAACGGGGTGATACCACATGTAAACTGGTCACGGGACGAACTCAAGTGACTCAAGTATACAGAAGAAACAGTATCGTACAGACAGTAGCATTCTCAGGCAATACAGTAGGGCGTCATCCAGCATATCCATAATGATGGAATCGATGTCATGATTTCAAAAAGAAGTAGAGAACTAAAGAAGTTAAAAATACTGAACTTGAAAATCTCAGCATCCGGCACAAATGCTTCCTGCCGAGGATGTCTGCTGTTCAGCACGCCCGAGGGTGAATCCACCATCAGCCGTGTTAACTTTTCGATTCCTTTCAAAGTAAGGCGATCGGACAATCTAGACCAAAGGACGAAGTACATTGACAATGCAACAAATAACATATCAACAGAGAGTACAATTAGCACAAAGGTAAACAACCGCAAGCCAGCACATTTACAGTTTACGAGACTAGACAAGATATTACGCAAATAGAATGCTTATTCACTAATTCAGGATGGTCCAACGGATTTAAAAAATTTAAGAGTATTTCCCGAATAAAATGAATGAAAATTAGAAAAAAGTGACCAAGACGCCATCAAATGCTCAAAACGATTTCAAAAAAGTGCTTCCAGTCTCGCCTATTTTGGTGAGGGCCATTTTACAATAAAATAACAAAAACGTACAAGAACGCGAAACTTATTTCCCCAACTGTAGAATAACAAATGAGCAATATTTCATTTGGTTTACCCATTTTCGAAAAATAAGTCGGCGAAACGCAACTTAGTACCAGGAATGTTAGGGACGTGAAGAGATGCCAGAGTTGTTAAAGAGCGAAGCAGACCCAGGTTTTTTTAGGTTATGTTGATGTATTACTGAATGCAGTGATTAAGTTGAGTACTACCAACTGGTGTCATGAAACAAACTAGCAATGATAGTACCACGACATACCGAATCCCCATGACGACTATGCTATGAGCCTACCCAAGAAAATAACTTCTAGGATCCGAAGTAATTAAGATGCACTTCAAAAGGCCTGATTAAATTGGGATGACTTAAAACAAGCCAGAAGTGGCAATGCTCGACCTTCTCAACTTTTGTATTCCGCGCATGGTCTATTTTTAAGGACAGTAACTCAAATTATTTATGTTAAATGGATGCCATTTAATTCTTGGGATATCTATAAACTTGTTATAATTCTATGGCTTTTTTTACCCAGGTTTTATAGTCTGAATTTTCCGTAAATTATTACGCTATTTATCAACAGCGATTTCATGGAAGCCAATCACTTATTTTCTATTCCAATACTTTTAACAAAACATAATTACCTTAAATGTTTGATTTTGTTCTGTCAGAAGGTTTTGAAAATTCTTTTCTAACATTCGCAACAACTCCGGCATAAGCATAAATTGATTTTGGTTAAAGCGTGACATCCTTTGCTTGGAATTTTTGGCATCCATGTACGTCTAATTAATGTTTGTGGGACATCGGCGACTGTTCCCAACCCAAAGTTGATACTTCTTACGCAGTCACATAATTCGCGTCCACCCGGATACACCCCACAGCAGCACACCTCACTTTCCATTCCACTTTTGCAATGGATTGACCCAACCTCATCCACGTATGCGCACATGCCCACCCTTGTTGTCACCATCCACTGAGTCGCTGTACTGGTTTCTTACAACAGTCCACGCCCTAGGATGTCTCGGCGATCGCGCATACCGCAGCCAGATTTACCCCACTAACGGCGGTGTTCCTGTCAAGAGCTGACCGCACTACCCCAAGGCCGTCTTAATTCGGATTGTACAAACTAGCAGAATTCTCTGGTCGCAATGCGCACAGCGATCCACGAATCACCAACACAGTACTGTGAGATAAGTCAACACTGAATAGCACGTGTACATCCAAACGGGGTGATACCACATGTAAACTGGTCACGGGACGAACTCAAGTGACTCAAGTATACAGAAGAAACAGTATCGTACAGACAGTAGCATTCTCAGGCAATACAGTAGGGCGTCATCCAGCATATCCATAATGATGGAATCGATGTCATGATTTCAAAAAGAAGTAGAGAACTAAAGAAGTTAAAAATACTGAACTTGAAAATCTCAGCATCCGGCACAAATGCTTCCTGCCGAGGATGTCTGCTGTTCAGCACGCCCGAGGGTGAATCCACCATCAGCCGTGTTAACTTTTCGATTCCTTTCAAAGTAAGGCGATCGGACAATCTAGACCAAAGGACGAAGTACATTGACAATGCAACAAATAACATATCAACAGAGAGTACAATTAGCACAAAGGTAAACAACCGCAAGCCAGCACATTTACAGTTTACGAGACTAGACAAGATATTACGCAAATAGAATGCTTATTCACTAATTCAGGATGGTCCAACGGATTTAAAAAATTTAAGAGTATTTCCCGAATAAAATGAATGAAAATTAGAAAAAAGTGACCAAGACGCCATCAAATGCTCAAAACGATTTCAAAAAAGTGCTTCCAGTCTCGCCTATTTTGGTGAGGGCCATTTTACAATAAAATAACAAAAACGTAC
>NW_020170485.1:0-2705 GCF_000524195.1 Echinococcus granulosus
CAGACTTTGACTCGGAACCATTCACTCCGATGAAAAGTGAACGACGAATTGGCAAGCTCCAATGTTGAAGTAGGATTTAGGTCGTCACTTATATGTCATTCAATCATATAAACAACTTTCCTGTTTAAAGGTAAGAAAAAGATGTTAGGTTGTTTTGCAAACCGATCAGATTAAACAACAATTTTGTTAATATTGGTTTGCTAATCTTAATTTGTAAAAGTGGCATTAGCCGGATTTAAGTCTTCGAATAAATTCTACCCATAATACCGAGCACAGATTGTGACTAAGGTCCATATACACTTCCCCTTTTTGAGAATCACTAACCTTTGCTTCGATAGCCCGCATTACTCACATATCACGTCGTCATTTCGATGCTTCTCGATTGCTGTGTATTGACTGTAAGCCTATGTTGCGTTCTTCGTCAGTAGGAAGTGCTTAGGTATCTGAGGCGAACTTAACTACCCACCTCCCCATCTCATGCCATCGCCTTCACAGAGAAATAACTAACTTCATTAACGCCGGGATATTGTCTGCAGCAGTCTCCTATTTGCCTTTTATCGCTTTTCCTTTTATCATCTTCCAGTCGAATGTGTCTTATGGTTTTTGTGAGATTTTGAATTAATGCACAGCTACGTGTCCCCAATTTGGCCAAAGGACAATTATGTCTTTTCGTTTCCTTTGGGTGGACTTGTAAATCACCCAATCGCTAATATGCGAAACCACTTCTCCGGGAGAATTTACATCAAACCATGTGTATTTGTGGAGGGATTACAAGACTTGTGCAACAGCATCATCTGCTGTTGTAACACATGCAGGTTAAATGCTAAACAATGCTAGGGGTGACAACTGGCCGGGTGGGCATGGTGTTTGAAGGTGCCTACACTCAAGAAATCCATTTAGGTAGTACCAAGGAAAACGTGGACTAATGTAGACGCGTGGACGCACACACGTTTGACATTCTTTATCTGCCACAAGCATAAAGATATCAATTTCCACATTGCTTAGTGTTACACAATATAGCATGCTATCACAATGCTGAAAACAGAGGTTAACTGCCGTGAAGAGGAGGGAGGAAGACTCGACACTCACTTTGTTAACTGCACCGGCGCAATGCAGAACACAGTGGTGAGCAGTTGACCTCCAATGTGCGTTATTAGGGTAATACTTTTACAGCAGCTGGGCAAAGTTACTTGCGATCGGTCGAATTTCAGGCGAGCTGTGGTTATGCACTTGATACAATATTGTGCAGAAATGAGAATGCTGCAGAATCATGTTTACATGACACCAACTTGACGCGTCTTTGGCATACTCTGACTAAGCTGTTCTGTGCCATGGGATGTTCCCGGCAATTACGATGTTGTACACAAGGCACTGTTTGCCTACGTGTGTCGGTCACAGGCATTTCATATCGCTTACGGAATGAAACAGTTACACCTACTCCTGAGGTAACACCCTCTGACGCCTGCGCAAGCTCCTGACTAGCCCCCATCAACACCGACAACATACAGAACTGCACGTGGGGTAGTGATCTGTTGGAGCAGCAACATGGGATCAGTACCAGCTTCAGAAGGAGATTTTGTGATAACTGGCAGTCATAGCTGCTTTTGGTGAGTTTGCATCAGAGAACTGGTTATTTGGAGGAAGAAGGATGCCACATGTACACACGCACACATGTAGTCATTGCATTGAGGTAAGTCGAGCACACAGTGAGTGGATTTGTGGGTGAGGCGTCATCTCAAACACGCTTACAACTTGTTCCCTTTAGAGCGTAAAAGTCCATGATGCTCATCTTGACAAGCAGGTCTTCAAACAACTCGTCAAAAACGTGCAATCAAGCGAACGTGTGTTGGAATGGTCAAATGTTCACTGCAAATCAGACGGCAGAGTTGTTCGTTTCCGCTCCCTACCTCCCTCCCTACCGTTTAATTATTTGACATTATTCCTATTAGCACCATTCATTTATTTTAGTGGGTTAGACCACATTCTCCAGGTGGAGATAAACTGCACACAAACAATAATCAAACCATCACATCCAAAGCCATTTTTCCTCCTTGCGATGCAATGAGCAGAGAGGAAGGAAGGAGGAGTGATATCAAAAATAAAAAAGGGAAAAGGAGAGACGCCTTTTGTAGAATTGATTTTAGGTACGTTTTAGGTGTCAAATGCCGGCATCCATCTACTCTCGAATCCGTGCTGCAATAAATGCCCCTGCAGTACATCGATGCAGTGCTGACATGTGACTTGACCATTTTTTGCCAAACACGAGACTTGTTTACATAAATCTACGGATGGCGAATGTTTGGACATGATCACTATATTGACAGATGCAATAACGGGAGGGAGAAGTGGATAGAGGATGTGTGCGTGTGTCAACATGCCGTTTCGGTGGCTGTATTTCAGTGTCGAAGCGAACCGGAGAAAATCTTGTGGAAGGACTGCCCGTAGGCGCGTCATTGGACTGAAGTGGAGGGAGAGGGAGAGGGGATGAATTGGGTGAGGTAACAGAAGTTGGCGAATCTACTATACAGCAAAAAAGGAAGAGATTTATTAATTCCTGCAGGGTAGTTGGTGACCTCCAACCTCGGATGTGAATAAAGGTCGTGTTTTGGCACTACCGATATAACTAGCACAACACGAATTCAAAGGATTGCATTTAGTCCCATAATCGCCAAAATTACGCCTTTAGGGAAGGAAAACAACTCAAA
>NW_020170485.1:2805-4396 GCF_000524195.1 Echinococcus granulosus
ACACCTACAAACTGGCAAGGACATCAACGTAGCATTACATTTGTGACCAGTGGTATGGAGACTAGTCCGGCCCTGTGGCATGCCAGGACACAAGGTACCGATCAGTCTGGCAAGTAGGTCTGACTACAACAACCCCAGCGTTTGGCACTGAGGCAGCATCATTTCACTTCCCCGATAAAGATGAACAAGAAAAAAGGAGAGGATCAAATTCCAAACAGTTGTGGGAGGATATTCTTCTACTTGTCGTTATTAACTAGACTGAGGGGTGCGCGCCCTTTGGATCTCCCAGTTCCCTAGGTCATCCATTTACTCGCCAATTTGGATTTTTTAACTGACCCACATAGCACCCACTTTAACGAAACCGTGTAAGCCCACTATCAAAGAAGAAGGATGTCGAACTGTCAAACATTTTACCCAAAATATGGTGAGGGGTTACTTGGTGGACTTGATGTTTGTTTAAATTGTGGCGCTCATTTGCACTGACAGAAGACGCTTCAGGCGTAGAAGTCACACAATCCCCTAGCAGAGGAACAGTACTTAATGCATTCTAGGGAATAAAAACCTCATATCTGTACATAAAAGTCGGCATGTTCTCTTAAAAAGAATCCAGCGCCCATTCTTTCGCTTAGACGAAATGCTGGATTGAAAACACAGCAAGGCAAAAATTTCAATTAGGGGCAGCTAAAAGGAGGATTGGAAACAAGCAACTATCGAAGCTGGTGCAAACGCTATTTAAGGGTGTAAAACTGAGTTGAGGGTCTTTGTAGCTGCGACGATGTTGGATGTAGCGTATGCTGTAATATGATAGTGGTTTAGCCCTCGTTGTTGGTGAGGAGCCACTTTTGAACTTTGAATTAGCCCCCTTGTACCTCACTGGGTGGGCTGGAATTTTGGGCCATGCCAATAGCCTAGACACCTTCTCTGCACTGGATGTGTATTCTGGCCGAGTATTGTGTCTTCCTTCGTCTTCAGAAAGTCTCGAGACGCTACAATGCAGTTGAGAGATGAAGATTTATTACAATTCAAATACCACAGACATGCCATATACGCAACACAGAACAACAGTCCGTTAAAACGCCTGAATCACTCCAACCAATATGCGCGGTGTCAACTGTGAGGCAAAGCATTTTGATTTCAGCGCATTTTGTGCAACGACGAGATGGGCATTGCTCGCAATATTTGAATTAGCATTGCAGTAATCAATGTTAGGCGATACAAAGGTAAATGTGCATATGATGGCCAGACATTCAAAAGACATAAGAGCAAAATGATTTTGCCTGGAATTATAGTTGTGGCTTGAGCCTGTTCAGTTTTTGCAAAATTTCTTTGGAAATATCCCAACAACTACTACTAATTTAGCTGTGATGAAATCACTAATCTATCGCAAATTGTAAGTGAGTGCACCACACATTTTATATTCTAGGAAAACTTACTAAGGTCGTTTACTCCATTGCATTGACATGCTAATGAGCAAGTTTTGTTTATATCGCTAAATGATATATATTCAATGACCCAGGAACTTTTTAACATATATCGGGTCCGATATGTCGCTTGTTTTGCGCCCAGGTAGATGATTTCGAATCCAAGTCTA
>NW_020170485.1:4496-7515 GCF_000524195.1 Echinococcus granulosus
TTTAAATAAGCGTATCTTTTTGGCCCCAGCGTAAGTTATCCCCATCCTAGTTTGTGCAACAATTGAACTTTCTATTTACTGCAACTGTACTTCAAATTCTGTTACATCGTTTTGTTAACATGGTATGTTGCTTTATGCAAGTAGCACATTTTTTCTTTTCTTGTCTATATCTTTGTCTCTTTTAGTTTTGTGGGGCACCCTGAATATCCGTTCAACGTTGACTGCTAATTACACTTCTATCGCCTTCCCCCATACTGGCGTTCGTGGCTGCGTTAACACTTGCCTGTTCTACGTTTTGTGCTTTCATCACCTTGGCGAGCATCGTTATATGATCCATAGAATGCTTGAATGTGTTTCGCTTTTTATTTTTCTGAATGTCATTTTGGTAGGCTGTGGATTTAGTAGATGAGGGGCAGTTGGAACAACCAACGTTGGAAGCCGTTGTTGGATTGTGTACGCACAGGACATTAGAGATTGTTGTTTTGTGGAAATGACAATGTAGCGACAGAAGGTGGCTAACAAAAAGGAGTACATTTTGCTTGGTTTGTCACCTGGATATGATAAAGCAACCTTCCTGTCCTCCACTTATGGGTAAAGTGATGGCTCGTTCGTGGTGGAAGGTGATGAGGCCTTGTCGTATGCATGCACACCAACTTTTTCATAATCCAATTCATTTTCGCACCTAATGCGGCTCATTTGAAGCATTCTGGCTACCACTATCAATGCAGAGGTCGGTCTACGTAAGCTACGTACAAGGAGGCACGAATTATTTCCTTTCTTCGCATGCTTGAAAGGTGTTTCCGTAGGGATTAGTGGCCAATTAGGCTGAATCACAACTACCTTCCCCTCCATTTCGCACTTTGTCATCCACTGTACCGACTTCCTTGTACTGCTATGAGACCCGAGGTCATCGATGGGTCATTTTATTTTGTGTGTGATGAGCTCTTCTGCATTGGATTGAATTATGGGTTGACTGGACGGTAAAATAGATGGACCCTAGGTCCAGTTGCTCAGACTATAGAAAGTGAGAGATTCCTGTGGAGTGGTAGCGTCCAAATTGCTCCACAAACACACGAACAAGCACACGCTGAATACCGTCTCTCTTGAAGGAAGTGACCACCTCTCTCCTGTGTCAAGATCTAGTTAGTTCATGTGGCCGTATTTCTTGTGCTCCATCTAATCCCCTCTCTCTCCACCCTTTCCCATAACACTTGCGTACTTTCATTTCTAGGGGAGTTCTCCAGTCTACTTCCACAGCGGCATACAACCACTTCCTTTTTGGCTTTCGCTTGGTTTTTACATCCGCTGAGGAAGTAAACATGTCTAAATATTTACTGACCACAGATTCACACAAACAAATGTCTTGGTTTACATGCATTCCGTCAACGCACAGGTTTGTGCCCCTCCATTGACAGGACAGGAAGATTTATTGCTGCACAAATTAACAAGTACGCCAAATTCATCCACTTAATTTTCCGGTGACAGCAAAGCGTTAACCATAATTTGGCCATGAACACACTTCCCTCCCTCCTTTCTTCCTTCATCTCGGTTTCCTTTTCTCCTTCCATCGCCATTGCATTGTAGGGAACGAGCATAGCTCCAAATGTGACAGTTTTTTGCGGGTTTTCTACAAGTTTTAACCAACTTGACATGTGAAAAGCTCAAACTTCTGCTTAAAAGACGCATTCCAATTCTATTCTACCTTATTCGCCTTGCATGTGTGAAAATGTTTGTTGCCTGCGTCAACAACTAATCAGAGCGACGATTGGCGGTCTGTGCTTGTACTTGATTCAATTTTGACGGATCTCATGATCCCTACCCCGTCAAATGGAGAACACATCGCTCCACTGCTAAACGTTTTAACTTAATTTGTAATTCTGCCTGCAGGGGGATTGTGTCCCTACAATGAGAGGGAAAGAGAAGGTGTTGCCTATCACTTAACCCATCAGACCTTCTTCGCACTTGGTCGTAATTTCACCATTGTACTTGTAGCGGGACAATTTGTGGATGTGTTTTAGACATCCACATATTCATAACTTCATTCGGGTTGTTTTTTTTACCTGACGTTAATTGGTTGGATACATCTGCTCTCCCCTCGCCTACCTTTGTCTCCATTCCTCTCTCCCAATTAGGAGATTATCCTCATGCATTCTTTTTTCCTCAGAAGGTGACTATTTCCCAGTAAACAAGCGTGTCCGCATTGCATTGTGAACACATCCATTACACACAAACACTTTTTAACTAGGCGAAGGTAGCTTCTGTGGTTTGATCAAACAGTGCCAGACTTACTAATGCAGGGCATATAGTGGGGTGGTGGATCACTTGAGCACCATCAACAATGGGTCAATTCATTCAGTTACTCACTTATTTAGTCAGTCAGCGACAGTACTGTCCTCAAATGGCTACCACTATTGCAACTTCAATGGCAGGTATCATCTTAAAGTCAATCAGAAGAAAGTCTCACGAGATAATAGTTTATAAGGGACACTAATAGGAAGAAGAGATGGGTGGGCAGTGTTAAGAGGAAGGCTGGAATAGCGAGTAGTTGGACCAGTAAATCGTACTAATACAGCAAAGAGAGGCCAGCTTTGCTAAGGCCATCAGGGCTATGAAAATATGGTCTGCATGTTGGAAGAAACCGCCAGATTGTCCACAGATTTAAAGCCTAATTTGCTAAATAGTTAACCTGTAACGTGGTCTCATTAAGTATGTTCACATGGTCATTGTACTCGTCTGGTGGGATTTGAACCGAACCATTTGTCACGTTGCTTGTAGGGGCAAGGTGAAGTCGCTGCTGGAGGAGGAGAACGTTGTTGAAATCGCACGCAAACATGGGAAGGCGCCAGCGCAGGTGCTGCTGCGCCACGGACTGCAACGTGGCATCGTTGTAATTGTCAAAAGTGTCACTCCGGAGCGCATCAAGGCGAATTTTGGTGTAAGTTCGAAGTAATGAATGCAGAGTCGAGCAGTTTGCTTGGCAAGTGCTCCTCACATGTAGTGCTCACGTGGCACCTGTCTG
>NW_020170485.1:7615-8754 GCF_000524195.1 Echinococcus granulosus
AATGTAAGTCATGCACTTCTTGCTTGTGCCAAGTAAATTGTGCCTAACATGTAGCCACGTGTGGGTAGTCAAGTTGGCTCAATGTTTAGCCATTCATTTTGTTTTCGGTCTAGCTTTTTTGCCCCTTGTAGCCTAGCGAATCACCCGGAATATCCGTTCCACGAGGAGTTCTGATGGTATGCTATCCTCTTCCTCCTTCACTGGCAATGCTGACTGAGTGAATGCTGGCGTGTCTCTTCTCCTCCTTACCTTGTCACCTTGACAAGTGTCAACATATGGTCTGTAGAATGTTTGCACGTATGGTGGAGGGTAATTTGTAAAAATCTGGGCTCGTTGAACAAACTGATTTTGGGACCAGATGATGGATTGACTATGAACCGCACGTGGAGACTTGTTGTGGTAGAAGTGAAAAATGCAAATGAAAGAGAATCGACAGGGAATGCCTAGTAGTAAGGGGTGCGCTGCTCTCGTTTGCCCTCTGGGCAGAGCTAAACAACTCTTCAGGCATGTGTTGTAGGGTCTAGTTAGACATATCGGGGAAACATATTCTCGGTGGTGTTCGTAGAGGATGGTGGTAAGCTGGATGTGGGTTAGTCCAGGCTTTCTTTAAGGAATGGGATGAAATTTCCTATTGGGACTAAGTCCTACCACATCCAGATCAGCTTCACTTATTATGTCTTTCCCTGCAAAGTAATTTAAAATGGCTATTTTTTGTTTGCCATCGAGTGCGTGCTGCACTAAATTCTATTCTACACAGTCGATGGAGTCAGAATGTGCCTGTGAGTTGATTAAATTTACATCAACCGAAACACATGCCTTTCTAAATGCGTGTGAATTTCAGAAAACCAGACATTCATAAGTTCCCTCGCGATGCGTTCAAATTGTCTCAATTTTGCTTTTGCAAATACCTGGTTTTGTGTTGCATACGTCCTAAACATGTTGACGACCGGCGCTTTTGAAAATTGTAACTTCTCAGCATGTCAGCGGTGTGGTGGTTGCTCCAACTGCTTTTTGCCCTTCTGTAGTTGCTGTTAAAGCCAGTGTTGATGGGGAATAAGCAAAGGTTGGTGATGGTGTGGACTGGTATTGGATCACGAACTGGTGCCATAGTTTTATTCCTTACCACAGCCTCTCCTCCT
>NW_020170485.1:8854-28137 GCF_000524195.1 Echinococcus granulosus
ACACCTACAAACTGGCAAGGACATCAACGTAGCATTACATTTGTGACCAGTGGTATGGAGACTAGTCCGGCCCTGTGGCATGCCAGGACACAAGGTACCGATCAGTCTGGCAAGTAGGTCTGACTACAACAACCCCAGCGTTTGGCACTGAGCCTGCATCATTTCACTTCCCCGATAAAGATGAACGAGAAAGCGGAGGATCAAAGTCTAAACAATTGTCTAAACAATTACGACATTCTCCCACTTGTCGTAATTTACCAGGTTGTAGGTTGCACGTCCTTCTAATCTCCTGATTTCCCTACCTCCTCAGTTCGCTCTTCAATTTGAATTTCAACTGACTCACCTGCCACGTCCTTTCATGAAGGCAAGTGAAACCGCTTGTGGAAGAGGACGTAGATGTTGTACAATTTTGCGTGTGAAGCCGAAAATACACCCGAAGAGGTGTCAAATTTCCACGCCAAAATGTGGTGCGATTTTTTAAGGATAGATTTGACAGACGTGGAGGATGACCTCAACTTAGACTTGACCTTGCCTGACGAATGCAATACAACTTAGAACTAGGACACCCGCCTTCCAAATCTAAACGTACCAGTCGGAGGCAGTTTGTCTCCCTTTATTTTCGTTCGCCCAATCATATGCAAGCAGCAATCCTGGTGGCCAGTTTGTCGAAGCTACCGCAAATCCCTGTGGGATGGATAAACATTGGGCAAGTACTTTACAATTCCTCTGAAATTAAGCAACTAAATATAACCATGAGTATAATAAGTCCAATTGCTCAACATACAACAATGAGACACGAGGCTTTCCCTTACATTGCTTCATCTTTTGAGTGAAGAGCTCTTTTAAACTTGATTAGCTGACTAATGGAATTGATGCATTTCAGCCATACTTTGCCGATCTGCTGAAATCAAACAACTCCTAGCCAAAGGTCGAACCCGAATTGCGCCATAAGCATGTGCACACGCACACACACACACACGCCAAACAAATGAAGTTGTGTGGAGATAAAGTGGGTGGTAGCAACCGTCTCTTCGAGCAAGGCGTGGTATGTCCGTTGGCTTGCACCATCTCTTATATGATATGTATTGACAGTTGTTTGTCTTCATCAGCTGACATTCCTTTGATGTCATTTCCCACTAGAAACAGAGACGGGTGAACATAATCGGTGCAGACCGTCTTTTTTTGGCGCAGGTACATTTAAGACCACCCTTAGAAGCAAGAATTTGTCTGGACTTTCATTCATTTACATTAATGCCAATGAATATTGTAGCGAAGGGAGAGAGTTTGAATTTACGTGGCCATGAGGACTTACGGAAGCAATACTGTGAAAAAGCCCTCCTGTCAAAAAACGTATGAACAGCGCCAAGTGCAAGAGCTTCCAATATTTGTGGATGCTCCAGGGGTATGACCACCGCAAGAGCGTTCCGAGTGTGGCTGGAGAACCAAGATGAAGGGAGATAGGCTGCCCTAGGATGAATCGTTTATTTATAGACAGAAGCTATCTTAGTAAAAAGATGCCCTCCATGCATTGGACAATGCATGTGTTTACTTGTAGCCAACTAATCACCATCCTCCAGGCCCAAACTCCGTCTTGAAATACTTTACTATATCTTAGAGCGAAGACCTGGCGGATTGTTTAGCCACACCAAGACAAAAACCACGACAAGGCACTCCTTGCTGCTAGCCGATTCCTGTCGGGTCCCCTTTATTTCCAATCTTTACTTCATTCAACCGCCTCAAATCCACCGAAGTGTCTCCACATTACACTGACATCTGCAAAAACAAAGTGAAACAAAATCAATTATTCTATTAGCCATTTAGTGAGTCAGCAAGGTGACGGAAGCAGAAGAGGCCGGCAAGCGTAGACGTAATCACGAACGTCACCGTAGATGGCAGCAGAACAGTTAATACTCCTCGTGGAACGGATATTCAGGATGCTTTTCAAAACTAAAAGAAATAAAGACATACCCAGGGAAAGGAAGCGAATGTACCTGCTCAAAGCGGCATGGGTCTACACGCAAGACACAACAAAGTCGGGTTACTGGAACAGCGATTTTAGCATGGTTTAGGACAGTGCTTTGATAAGCAGAAAGCGCACGTAGTGTGAATAAAGCAAGATTGGCATAACTTACATTGGGACCGCGAAAAGACGTTTGTTCAAACTGGTCTTGTTGAGCTTCTCCATTTCTGCATCGGTCAACTCAAAATCGAATACCTCGAAGGTACAAAGAGATGACAAGGGAACGTGGCATACCATAAGCATTTAGCAATCAATTGGTTCAGCAGTGCATTCTTTAAGAGAGGCTTACATCAAAGTTTGACTTGATGCGCTCGGGAGTGACACTTTTGGTGAGAACAATGAGGCCTCTTTGGAGACCATGGCGCAACAGCACCTGTGCAGGTGTCCTTTTGTGTTTGTGTGCGATTTCGACAACATTCTCCTCCTGTAGAAGCGGCTTCGCTTGGCCTCTGCGAGGAGCGTGAAAGGCAGCTTAGATTAAATCCCAGCAGACGAATGAATTGACGGTGCTGATATACGCGAACATACTTCATGAAACCAGGAGAACCGAAGGGTGCATAGGCCTCAACCTGGATGTTCTTGGAGTGACAAAATTCAATCAACTTCGTGTTGAGCCAGTGGATATTCACTTCGACCTGATTTACCGCCGGAGGAATTATGCATGATGCCAAAATGCGTTCAATTTGTCGTTTGTTGAAGTTAGACACACCAATTGATTTGACGAGTCCAGCAAATACCAATTCTTCCATGGCCTAAAAATTAGCGTTAGCATTCTTTCCACAAATCTACCTTCCATGTGTCCTCAAGTTTATGATTTTCGTATACAATGCAGCTAGGATTACTAATGTCGAATTTAAGACCTTCCTTGTGCTGGAAGGAAACTGGCCAGTGAATCAGGTAAAGATCCAGGTACTGGACCCCGAGATCTTTAATTGAACGCTCACACGTTTTGCGGACATCTCCAGGAGCATGCTTGTCACACCAAAGCTATATTCAGAACGTCAAATCTGAAGAATGCAGAAATACCTTTGAAGTAACAAAGATGTCTTCACGGTTAAGGTTGTGCTTCTTCATGGATGCTGCTATTGCAGTGCCAACTTCTGGTTCGTTGCGGTAGAACATGGCGCAGTCGATGTGGCGAAATCCAGCGCCGATGGCTACTTCAACCGCTTCAGTCACGACTTCTTTGGGAGCCTATAATTGACATACGATAGACAAAAGTAAATCCTGTTACATCGAAGGTCCCAAAACCAAGTTGCGGAATCCCATGAGCACTGTTAAGGGTAAGATTCGGAACTGAAGCCATCGAATAGGAACAACGAACCGCACGACGTGAGATGTTCAGCTGAACAAAGGCAATTAGGTCGTTGTTTAAGTCCTTTTGCACCATACAAACAACGATTGCTCACTGTCTTATGTTTGTCAAAAGGGCATTTTAAGTAAGAATAGGCTGGATAAAAAATTAACTTTGTTTAGGTGCTAAACTGCCCCGTAAGAGCCGTTTCCACTTCTACCATGTTGTTCCCAATTTCTCGGACATGCGAATCATTACTTTGAACCTTCTGTCTTGTCTATTAAAACAATTCGCGATCAGTTGTTTCTTTCTTTCATTCTTCTATTTTACCTGCAGACAGTGCTTGGATCAAGTCTGCAATAAGATGAATAGTGAATATATCCTGTTTCGGACATTACTTTCGTTAACAGAGTTAAATATGTAGTTTTTTAATGGTACAAATTTTCATCTTTGGTTTAGTCTGCTCATCCTAATAATAAGGCATAGGTGTGACGAAAACGCTCTTCCGTCTGTATTGCGTGCGGCTTACACGGTTACTTGACTGCTATCCAAATGCTCCATACTGACTTTAAGTCGATCTTGTGCATATTTTTTGTATCCGATGTTTAAAATGTAAAAAAAAAACCTTGATTCTGTTAAACCGTCTTCTTCACAAAGGTGTATAACGCCGCGCATTAATCCAAGTTAGCCTACGCAGTGGCCCCCTCAGTTGCTTTTTATCGTTCTATCTCTTCGCTAACCCCAACCGAATGCTTGATCTCCCTTTCCGATGAGATAGCGTTTTACAGCGAATTGATCAGTCCCCGCATTCATCTGCACAAATTCATGAGTACCCGGTCTTCTTTGCGAGAGCTTGTGTCTCACTCTACTGTAAATATGAAGGACTATTTTCAGTAGGAACTACATCAAACCAGGTACATTGACAGAGCAGTCGTGGCACTTATGCAACAGACACATCTACTGTCGAGTAAGCATGGTGTTTGGAGATGCCGACTCTAGACTTGTCGGTGCCTCCCTATTTGAAAGTCATTTACATGTAGGGTCGGTGTTTCCAGGCAGTTTCAAGGATGCTGCTACCTTGCTAGTAGCTTTGACGCCCCGCTGTCTCTACTTTGATTGTGTTAAGATACAATGCACATCCACTTCACTACAATACTCGCATTCATTAGATAACTTTTTATCCCATTTCCCCTTTTCTGTTCTTTTTCCCTCCCCTCTCCTCCCCTCTCTTCAAAGTTTTAAGTTTGTAATGAAGATTACAGTTTTTTTCAGTTTTCCGTCAGTGTTCATTGCTTGCTATTGTTTATGGGACGTGAAATGCTGCGTAATTAATCGTGAAATAAATGCATAGTTGCACCCTCGTTTTGCGCAAAAATAAGATGATGGAATTTTCATACGGAATAAACTGTAGTAAGGGAGAAAACGGACATGGTTCACGGAAGAAGAAACAGACAAAGCTAGAATAGGGGTCGGTCTTCATGGAAAAAGAAAGTTCCTCACGTTTGCTGGAATGCATAGCTCAACAGTTCATATCAGATGACAACCATCAACTATGGTCTGTGGTTCGCAGGAAACATACTGCTTTACTTTTGTTGGTATCACGTTTCAAATGTTGTCAAAGAGCCCGAGGTGGAGATGGTTGTGGGTAGCCCCACCGACATAAGTGAACAGATAGAACAGGCAATGGAACCGAATTGGCAGCTCCGCACGGCAAATGCAGTACCTTGTACGGATCGGTCAAGATGGTGTGAGTTGGAAGAAAAGGAGCTCGTTCACGCTGATTTTGAACTGAGAATGGAATGCCTTGTGGCGAATTCCAGCATCCATTGCGTCAATGTCGATGTTCTTTCCACTGACATGGAACAACGGGCCGTGCTCTGATCGATGCCAGATCCACGCATTCTCACCATTTTCACGAGAATCTTTCAACTAAGAGGGCAAATACCCCAACTAGTAACACCTCATCTTGGTAACCGAAATGAGAAACGCCAAGTAAAAGTCCGATCATTCTACCCATGAAAAATGGAACACAGATGGGGTAAAAAGGTCATCATTAGTAAAGTAATGGAGGAAGCAAAATCTATCAAACTGTAGATCTATCACTTAAAATGAACGAGATCAGTCGTCAGACGTCAAATAACTCATTGTGTTTGCCCCCATATCCACGATAACAGGTCGAAAACTGTCAAACTCTTGCCACTGAGTGGTTGTATTTGCAAACATGAGGCACCAATAGCGGTTCCAGTGCCAGTTAGCTGCATCAGTCGCCAAGGCAAATTAGCTCAACCCTAATAACACACTTCCCAGGAAGTTCTCTGTTTCACATAATAGAGCATGACAAAAGAAAGTTGGGAGTGGGAGATTAAACACCCACTGTATTAAACGTACTGCCGCAGTAATGGACAGATGACCCTCAGCAAGTAGCCGCTTCTGGACGAGTCAATTACGATAGGTCGATTGTCAGGTAAATTGAAGTTGTTTGACTCAAAGTTGTCTAAAGATGAGAGAGCAACGGATTTAAGTGAACACGAGCCACTGTCTTTGTCCTCGCACATGAAGGTAGGAACTAACCCCTTTTATGACTAATTTTAAGCTCAACCACGAACTAGCCTACTGAAAAGCACTTAAGTAGGAATAGCGCAGCATCCACACCATACAGAAAACGCTCAGTCGAAGGGATTATGGCAAATGTTGATGATTTCCAACCTCTGACACCTGGGAACACTTCTAGTGCTGCAGACGACTACAACCCCAAGGAAGAGTCCCAATGTTCCAAGTTTCGACTGGCTCCCCGTCTTCAAACGTGCAAGAGAGGTACCCACTCTTCCCCATTCCTTACATTAAGCAAGGGTGTAGGCTAGGGGTACTGATGGCCCCTCAAAGGCAAAGGCCAGTCTGCTGCTCTAGGAATCACTCGGACCCGTTGGGCAGACAGTCTCCGCTCTCCGGTAGCCATGCACCTGCGCACTGACTGAATCCCCTCAGCTTACTCGTTACGACGGTAACCAGGACATCCGCCCTGAGCTCCTCGTCTGTAGACTACCCGGGTTAGAGTTTGATAGGAATCATGCAACTAACGCACGTAGCACCTCCTGGATGTAACAAATGACGACTCAGTTTATAGCACCAAGTCTATATCATCTCATCACCGTCGGCAATTACGAAAGACGTCCAAACAGAGCAGGGACTTTTGTTTCACACCCTCAAAAAAGAGCACCACCGCCTCAGCAGTACCAAATGCAGTAGAGCGTTGCAAGTCAATTGGGTGCTTTCACTATCCGCCATATTCGACGTAATGCTGCGTATTGGTGCAGCACATTCCAAGCACTGTTAGCCTCGATGACTGACGTGCGCTGACGAACAGAGTATCTTGCCGGCAACAACACAACAGTGCACGCCGAAGATGCGTCCAATCAGTGGCAACAAAACATTTGAGTAACATGAGAGTCAGGTAGCCGATCACACGTCTGTCGGTGACGATAACGCGCAGAGCAGTTGTTAACGCAAAGGAATACCGAGGGCGTAGGTCGCCTGACAATCTGACGCACGTCACATCACGCCAGACGAGGTGTACGCACAACAGTGCTCTGATCATTGCCAGGTGAACAGTAAGCCTGATTTAAGAGTAATCAACATCGGCAAAATCAATCCACAACGAATTTTGGACATCAATAAAACGCTAGCAGAACGGATTCAACCTATTATTCTAGTAAAACTGACCATCGAGGCGTTTGCAAGTGCATGAGGCAGAACCCATACGCAATTGAGTTGCTGATCCCCGAAGCCAAACTGTTTCAGTGGACTCTACTGCGAACCCGTGAGCGTACAGTGTGACCTACTGTGCTGCTTCTATGCGCACAAGCACCGTCTCGTATCGTTGACGGGAGTGAGGTGACTAACTTCCGGCTCAATATTGAGAATCTAGCACTTCCATCGCCAAACAGTATTACTGAGATGAACAGACAACTCACATAACGTGTAACAAGAGTAGATTTCCCCAGACTCACCGCCGACAACACGTAGTTTGCGAGCATTAGAAGTGTTTCAATTTCAATGGAATTGACCGCTGCAGGAATCCCCCGAACCACGGTAGAGTTCGCCCCGTGGACACTTGAGCATCAACAGGAGGCCAATTAAAAGGCCCAGAAGGCTGAGGTGTAAACATTCCAAGCTCGGAGCAAGATACTCGTAGACAACAAGTAGTGTACTCAGACGAAAAGCGGGATACTTGACCATGATTACGCTTGAAAGGTACAACCGACTTCGATGACCCAAAAATGGTTATCGTCTACGACAGCCATTGCCAGCACGTATCCATGAAACATGCCAGAGCACGCCGCGACCACGAAAACCTAGTCAGGGTATGGCACCCACCACCTCAATGATTGAACTACTAACTCACAGGTGACCCACTTTGGTACGATGGTGACCGCAAACCGCACTCCTAGAAAGCCCGTGACTATAGAGCAGACACAACGTGTTTCACCGCACCACGTACGCAAATACTGATTATTTATTAGGAAAGTGGGGGAAAATTTCACATACGCACAAGCATGATCGCATGGGCCAAATTCACTTCTCCATCGCTGTTGTAGTACGGTGTTACATGCGTAAAGGAAAATGCAATCCTCAGCCTACAGGTAGACGAAAAAAACCGAGTTACTAGCCTGACTTAAAAGGCATCACAGCCTAGACGCTAGAGCTATTGGCCAAACTCACGTCTATATCCGCTAGACGGAGGTGGTGGACCACGTCTCGAATAGCCGCGGTCATAGTAGGGACGATCGTCATAAACACCGTATGGGGGAGGTGGCGGTGGAGGGGGTCCACCTCCCGAATAAGGACCATCGTAGCCGTAAGGCGGAGGCGGTGGTGGTGGAGGGCCCATGTACCGGTCGTAGGCGGGCATTGAGTCCGCATCGAAGTTGTTGGCATCGTAGTCGCTACGATGACCACGAGGAGGTGCCGACTACAGATTTGAAAACCTATAAGAAAATCGAAATACTACCTCTAGTGTCTCCATGATATCTTCGACGCAGGCGAAAACATTTTGCGGTTCACCGATTAGCTGAAGCACACGGTCCGTAGAACGAGGCGCAAACTCCTGGTAAATCTTGATTATTTGCATGCGGTGCTTTTCGCGTAGTTCTTTTATCTTGTCCCCGCTCTTACCAATCACCGAGCCAACCTGACTATGGTGAATGAGAATGCGAAGATCCAGGAGCTTAGCCGGATCAAGATCGTTTCCCTCATCGTCTTTTCGTCCCTCCAGTAGGCGCTGGTCAGCATTCTTTGCGGACAAAACATCCTGATAGAAAATGGCATTGTCATGAACATACGATCAAGCTCACCATTAGGACATCGGTTAGCTCTCTAAGGCAGCCACAGATGTTCGGCCTATCACCCTCCATATTGAAAACCCTGAAAGAAAAAATGAGGAATTTAGCAGAGGAAAGTGGCCATTAATAAGCTTAGTTAGGCGTACTGTACCGTTCTGGGCCCCTGCTATCAGGAATGTGAAGACGGACAGAATACTGCAGTGAGAATACATGTGCGCGGACACACACAATACAGATGTTAGCAAGTGAATACCATAGGTGAATACCATGAGAACACGGGTGGCATGGACATTTTCAGTGACAAACATGGCGTGACATGAGACGGAGATGAGCCGTGGGGTTCGAAATCAGTGGACAATCATCAACGGTGACAGTTGGACACGTTCGATAAGTGGTGACAGGTGAGTTCACGTTCATAAAATGGATAAAAATAAAATAGCCCTTTAGATCGAGGCACGACGTGACGTGTAGAGAATAAAAAAGATGACAGACATGGTACAATACCTGAGCTCGGAGATCTTTAATAGTCTCGCCGCCTTTGCCTATTATGGGCCCTGCCGCTCGACTTGGTATGAGAACGCGAAGAAGTTTGCTTGGGTCGTCACTGCGACGGTATTTGCTGGGCGGTCCATCATCAACAAAACCATTTCCCCGCTTCATCCTGGAAGAAGCTAGTAAGCGAAAACGAATGTGGCTTCGGCGCAGTCAAACAACTCTTAACGCTTATTCGCAACTGAAATGGCATTGTTCCCTCAAATCACTTTAGTTTACTAGTTAAAGTGGTTACTATATTTTTTTTCTATAAAACTGACAGGGCTTCGTTAAAGTGTATACGGTTTAAAAACACTTAGTAAGCAATATGATTCAAGGCATTCGTATGTGAAACAAGTGTTTATCCAGAAAAAATTTGCTGCCTTGCACCTATTTGCATGTTTAACTTATACAAGTATGAAAGCCGCAGTATTTTTTCAGAGCCACACTCTGGGATTTCCCTCATATGATCAATGAAGGGATAGTCGGGCTAAGTGAAACAATGACAGTTTATAAAGAAGTGCATGGTGCTGTTTCTAGCCAAGCTTTAAAGTTCTCCCCCTTGTAATCTCCTTCAGACAATAGCACAAAAGCTACTACACATATCACGAAAGCAATTATATAGCGTCCCGGGACTCCCTGAAGACGAAAGAGGACACAATACTCGTACAGAATACATGTATTTAGCACAAAGAAGGCGTCTGGGCTATTGGCATGGCCCAAAAGGCTAGCCCACCCAGCGAGGTACAAGGGGGCTAATTCAAAGTGCAAGAGTCGCGCCTCATCAATGCCGAGGGATTAACCGCTATCGTATTACAATTAAACATTGCCCATTGCACAGCAACACTTTGGCTCGATGACTACCCTTGAACATTTTTTACATGGATTATTAATCATGGTTTCTTGAAAAATATCCTTGCTGAGGTAAAAGTTCAACTTTTACTAAACGTTTCAGCTGGTTCTTATTTTACTACTAATTAGGCTTGAAAATATTTGACAGTTGGACTGCCTTATTAAAATTTTCTATTGCACTGAGAAAATACAGCTTAGATGCTACTAATTCCTTGTGAAAAAATTTTAATTAATTGGTTTCCAGAAGTTATTAAACATATGTGTTTCAAAAATCTACCACATAACCTTCAGTTTCCGTGATATATCTCTCATTACGCGCTTCGCTTCCACCGTTTTGGACTACCGTTTAGGGTGATCCATTTGGGGAACGGTAGATGTTTTTTAGTTTTTTACAAATATGCTAATTCCTTATGATAGGTGCGAGAGTTTTGAATAGTTTTTGCATTCTAGTGTAATAAGCACTTGAGTTTTCCCAAAGGTCTTGGCGATTCCAATGATTAGCAATAAAGTACAGTGCGACTACTGTCTGTTGCGCTTGATTTTAGTATAATTGTATCAACACCCGTCTACGAATTCAGGTGAAGCGTCCATGCCTTTTTAAAGTGCGAATTTTTTTTCCTTGCCTTGTTTAGTGTTGTTAAAGTCCACCTTTCATTTTGCTGTAATCCCTCTCCATTCACTTATTGCTTACAATGCTCTTCGATCATTCCGTTGTTCTTCGTCGTTTACTATCGAGCAATTCTCTTAAGAATACCCCATTTTAGAAGAGAACATTTTCAAAATGCATTCTGTTGGTTGTGATTTTTTGTGGTATTGTTCAACTTCTGTCATTCCTATTTAAGTGGTTTTTAAAGGAGGTCTTTAAGTAAATTCATTTTTGATGAAATTTGTCCTGTCTCTATTATAAGAACTTCGTTTTTTAGTTGATCCCATGGACAACAGCAGTTCAGCACTCCTCATTCCCCCTTCCCAACGACTCAATGGCGCAGACATCTACAACTGCAGTTACAAGAAACAGTTCCCCACCTCTCATCGCCTTGCCAGCGACTTCGAGAAAAATGAGGCTACTTTGGTAGCAGAGGGAGCCGCGCAGTCCACTCGTCTCTTCCGTAATAATATGAGGATGTTACAAAGGCGAAATATACGCAATAGCAAAGTCCTCCCCACCACCGCAGTCACGACTGTCGCTACCGCAGTAATGAAATCTGAAACTCCACGGTATGCGCTTATGAAAGTTTATGAAGAAGAGGAGGAAGAGGTGGTGGAGATGAAAAAGGAAGATGAGAGTGAAGACTTGATGGAACCTTCAGCCACGAACAATCGGTTGTCCCATGAGGCGTTCCTTCAGGTAAATCTTTTAAATAATTGCTTTCTCTTTAATCTGAGAGGTACAGTGGCCGTGACCCATCATCCTTTATTAATCCAGTGTTTAGGGTTTTAGTACTTTGTTTCCAATCGAACGGTAAGGATTGAAGTCCAACGTGGCGCGGACTGAAATAAACTTGTTGTCTTGTGAGGATTTTTCCCTAGTAACTTTATATATAGAGTCGTGGGAAGCCGTCGTTTGTGCTTTCTGTGATATCACGGAACGGGACTGTGTTTCAGGAATGCATATATGTCGGCACCAAGTGCAAACGGATTTTTTAAGGTTTAATTAAAAATTAGGGACATCATTTCATTTTTACTTGAGTGTTGCATAGTACTTCATTTTAAATTCAAGTGGGATCGAATTATCAACAAATTTGTACGTTCTTCGCCAGTGTCTCTACGACGGATCGGCCACTGTAGCTTGCGTAGATGCCTCATTGTTTTACTTAGAGCTATGCTCTTTGAAACCAGGAAAGCTATATTTAACCTCCTCTGGTTCTGGGCATTTCACATCTATCTTGGTGGTTTGAACCCAGTCGATCTGCTTGCGGTACGATTTGGCACAGTTATCATAACCTGATGAAAAAGCATGTCACATAGTTGTTAGATTGGACTCAAGCTTCAAAAATATCCAGCCTGTCATAAATATGTGACGTTATAGTTAGGATGTTAAATCAGGATCCGGTGGATTCCTTGTTTACTAGTATATCGTCCTCTGAGACGTTCCTTGTCTTTCAATCTGTTCATTTGCCCATTTTGTTTGAAAAAAGGGTACAGAAAAGGAAAGCAAAGTAGTCAGTTGACAAATTAGGAAAAGGAGGACAAGTATAACGCAACCCCTAGGTGCTATTTGGAGTAGATTCAGTGTTTAAAGGTAGAAGACTTGCTGTAAATAGTTGTGAACTAGGATTTATGCTTCATTCGGGCCAGAGAACAGAAGTATATTCATACACACTCAGATAAAGTGAACATTGAGCGCACTTTGGCTTTGGCATGTCTAATCATACCGTGTTGGTGAGATTTCGAAGGTACTATTTTATATCTGAAAGCGATATTTGTTCTCCTGAATGCCAAATTTTGTTAGGTCTTCCTTCGTGACCAACCCAACAGCTTGTGAAACGTCCCTTGCCTTCGGTTTACATCCATATCGGCACCAAACTATTAGCAGAAGCAGGCTTTTCAACGTTTGATAGGAAGTTAAATTTGGTTGATTTTTTTATTTATCACACTTTGACTTCATCCTACTATCATACCTGCTCTTAGTGCGACATTTCCTTGTCATCCTTAGACGAAATGGAGTACTCGGTTATTAACTTATACGGTAATTAATCAGAGCCGCAGTTTTGCTAGTAGTCGCCTACCTTACTGAGCGTTCTTCAAGATAACTTTACTGCTGGACCTGTAATCTGTTTTGAACAATCACTAATATATTCTTACGAGGATTTTTTTTTTCATACCCCATCGTAACTACGCTTAGGAATTTGGAGAACAAGTCCACTGTTTCAGTAACACAATTCTTCCTCTATGAAAGGTCAAACCTCAAGCGATCTTAACTCATCCCTAACCTTGTGAAAGTAGATGTAAAACAAGTTGGATTTCGCGTGTTTAAAAGGTGGGTCCTTTGTTTGAATCATTGCAACTGTGCCATGTATCAGGTGACTCAAAAACCACTTCGTGTGGGTTTTGGTACAACCCGTTGAAGTGGCTTTGTAATGCACAGGGACTTGTAAACTTGGTTCAATTGGTTATCTTCTTGTAGATATGGCATAATACTCTTTATCCCACTCTACCCTAATTTCTCCCCATTCTGAACCCACTGTCACGGCATAAAATGTTGATTGAACCTGATGGACAGGCTTTGGGGGTGTCTACTCTGCGAGTCGGGTTAAACTCGGTTGAAAAGCTGGGGAAGCTTCCGATCGGATTTGCTGTGTTAGCAGAATGTACCGTTTAGTAAAAGACAGATAACGAAAATAATTTAAGACTGTCCTCTATTCTTGTTTATGAGGAATTGGAGTATCACAATTACTTGTGCTAGTTTGTACTTAGCGTGTGAAGAAGAAAACTTCCACTAGTGTAATCCTTAATGCCCACATCAGGCAACTGACAGATGGCAGGCAATGGGCCTGAGAGAATAATAATTTGGTGTGCGTTATAAAAACCTGAAGTAGCATGCATACTTCTTTAATGGCGATTAAGTGGACAAAAATACCATTTATAATCTCAAAATGACCCACGCTTTACTACGAACACACATTCTTGAGGAATGCATTGCTTTATTTACACGAGACCGTGCTTTCTTTGTGAGGACAATCTCAAACACGGTTGTTCACTTATTAAAAGCTAGATAATTGCAGGTGAGGTCTACCTACCTGATATGGCATAACTCTAAGGTAGCCAAGAAAACCTTCACCTTAGAAACAGCCAAGTCTAAAAAATCGGTAGGCAGAAAGTCCTATTATTACTCTCATAAGACTGCACAAGAACTCCCTAACTTTTCAAAACTAACCCATGGGAAGATTAGCAATTCAGAATGAGGAAGGGATACGGTCTCATCCTTGTTGTTTGTGTTCTCATAGCGCTATTTCAAGTTATTATCACCTTTTCTTGACATTAAACAGTTCCATGTGAAGTAGAAGAGACAGTAGGGAGGCACAAATTAAGATAGATGTAGACGTGATGGGAGCTAGATTCGCGGCCACAGATATATTAATAATGGGAATTTTCTGTCATAAAACGGATCCCTACAGCTGGATTGAAAGATCGGACATCCTTTTCACTTCCAAGCTACCAGCGTTTACGTGATAGCATACAGAATGGGTGGAAGTCCGTCCAAGGGATATCAAGTGGTGTAGCGCCCCGAGACATCAATTTGGAAAATGCTTAGTACTTACTACAGACGACATTAATATTACTGTAGAAATCTTTGAAGCTTGGAGAGTCTGCGTAGTTGCATAGTCCCTCTCCTTTTCCATCATAGCCTTGAATGTCTATCCGTAGCGCTTTCTCTGTAGGCTATGGGAATATAAACGACGACTTAAAATCACGCTGGACAGGAGCGGACGCAATTTGGGCGATTGACAACATCTGGAATGTCTTCAACTTTTGTTATGCGTCTCCTAGGAATTAGCCACCCACAGCAAAGGACGTCTTCCTTCCGTGACATTTAACCTTACTGTTGAGTCACTCAAACTGGACTTACTTTACTGTTATCACTAATGCAGTGGTTTGGATCATCCTTAGAGGTGGAGAAGGGCGGTTTTTACTGTATCAATATAGTGGTCTAACCTAAAAGGCTGAAGCGTCCGTGCTGTTGAATAAACATCATGAATAAATTTCACCTTGTTACAACGATTTTTAGCCAAAAGATAGGGGAATTTTAGCGATCCGTCGGAAGACTAGCCAGCCTCCTATCTTTTCCCTCCAATTTCAGCGATCAAGGGAGCAGTTAGCTCCTCCAGAAACTCTCCTATCTCAAACCTCCACCACTCACACCGTGTCTGAGCTAAAAGGCGCCCTCTCCACCGCTCTTGCTCGAAATGCGCGTCTACTGGAGCAGCGTCGCACACAAACCACTCAGTACCTCCAACTTCAGCGTCAAGCCGACTCTCTTAGCGCGGAACTGGATGCCTCTGTAGACAATCTTCGCCACCAGCGTTCTCGTTGGGAGGCGGAGAAGCTTAGATCCTCTCTAGAAGCTCGGGAACTTCGTCAACAACTTGCAGAAGCTCTTGCAGCTCTCCAAACTACTTCACATTGCCCGCCCAACAGTTCCACTCCTGTTCATCAAGGTGGCTTTGCTTTTTTGATAGACTTAATACTTATAAATGTGGAATAACACTTAATGTACTACTGCAGTTAAGGGAGGGCAAAGTGAAGGTTGTACTCTATGCGAGCAGCGAAATTTAGAGGTGTCCGCGCTGCGAATCGCGGTGGAACGGCTAGAGGGGGAGATGGCACGTCAGCGGCGCGGAGCGGAGCAAGAAGCAGCTCAGTGGGCAGTGCAATTAGCGGACGCAGCAGCGGAGAATCGGTCACTTCGACTCCAGCTCTCTCGCTCCGGCAACACCTTCTTTTTGAATTCTGCCTCCTTTACCGGTGAAAGCGAGGTGGAAGATAGTTGTATCAACTGTCGGCGATTACAACAGTTGGTAGATGTGTTGCAGGCAAAGGGGGGCGCTGGTGGGGTGATGCCCCAGCCCGATGTTATCCCCGTTTCTTGTGAAGAGCGTGTCGGAGTGTGCGAGGGTGCAACGCAGACGGAATCCATAGATGGTGTGTCTGTTGTCTTTTCATCTCTTGATTTATTCGATCATTTTTGTTTTATAATTCCTAACTCCTCTCTTTTACAGCAAATTATCCTTTCAAAAACGAAGAGAAAGATACCAGCCTCTTCGAGCTCCTTGAATCGGGTGGTCGAATCAATGGCTTGACTGCAGCTTACCCCAAAAAACAACTGGGGGACACCTTGGGACCTCAACAAGGGTGTAAATCACCTTCGCCACCACCTCCACCTACTCCCTCTCACTCCGGTGACGCTTCTTTAGACGTCTCTCGCCTTTTGGAGCGTCTACATGTGCTAGAAGCCGAGGTTGAGTCCTCCGCAGATCAATTGAAAGCAAGTAATGACGAGTTCCTCCAATTAAGGGAACGTCTAACTAGTGCTACTGTGGAGAAGGCGCATCTCAAAGCCACTCTTGATGGACTAGATGATCAGGTGATTCAACTGGAGGCGGCGCTGTTCGAGAGGACGGAGGAGCTACGAAAATGTCAGGCTGAGCTATCTCACTATCAGAACCCCCAATCGTGTGTCCTAAGGCTGCAGGAGTAAGTCGTTTCTGACTGTAGTCCATTCTCTCTCCCTCTCGCCTACTAGAATCAACTCGTCTTTCATTTTTTCAACTTTTAGTGACTTTGAAGCGTTGGCTAGGAGTCCCCCACGGACCGTGCTGCGTCAGACCTCTTCCCAGTTCAAGAAAGTTGTACTATCTTACGTGGCTATGGCTGCAATCTACCTCAATAGACCGCTAGTTGCCAAAATGCGTGAGTGTACAAACGAGTGTGTGAAATAATGAGTTCCTTCCTTAACCAGAGTATTCAGTAAAGGGAATCTCATTCCCTCCTTGATTGTCATTTAGAAGTGCTTCTCATTTCTCCGTTTTAAGATGAAAAGGATTTACTTGGGTACTCCTTATGGGTCATGAATTTAGTCGTGCTTGAGACACCGTTCCTTAGCAGTGCATAGGAAGCCTAGGTTTTCCGCAACTCAGTTCCAGTGTTTGGAACTGTAGTCGAGTAGACGCCTGAACCACTTCAACCGTCACACTGGTGCAGTCAACTTCAAATTCGGCCCATGAAGACTAACTTCTGCTCTCGACATCCATGCCTGTTCGATAGCCAATGTATGACAGAAGGTTGTTTGCTCTTTGGTGTCATTTTGGGCGACTTTTTTGCTGCCGCCTTCAATTTTGTGTAACAGACTGCGTGACTAGCTGGTTTGCCTGGCGATGTCACTCCTGAAGACCCAAGACACGATTAATTTATATCCCTCCTCCTCCACTTTCACTGTTTCCAATGCACAGATGAACGTAGAAACCTGATTTTTGGCATCACCTCAAGAAGCTTAATTTCCATCTCACTTTTTTGCGTGCATCCTAGGTCACGCTTGCAGCGCGATGAATGCACGCGTTGTCAAGGCAATTGACTATCGACTGGTGGGATCGCGGGGGCCCCGTGTGGTGCTCTTCCTCGTCCTCCTCATTTACCTCGCCTTCCTTCACTTCCTTCTTGCCAATTGCCTTCTCCAATGAAACGGACGGAAGTAAAGCACGCACACACGCACAAAAGGCGGCGGTGGTGGTAGTGGTTGTCTTTCATGTGTACACATTCACTCGTACATTTTATTTGTGTAAATTGGGTTTCTTCTCCTCACACCCATTGTTATTTATGATTATCGTGTTTAGAGCTATTTGATGAATTTTTGTTCCTCTTCTTTTTGCGACTGCGATAAGACCATGGATATGTGCAGACGTGGATGCGTATGCATGCATTCCGTGGCTTGCGTAACCTCCGTATTTGTGTGGACTCTTGGGGGAAGATACTAATTTTTCCCTGTTTGCGAACACAGTTCAAGGTCAACTTTTGCTTTAAAAGGCTCGTCCAAAGGAGGAGTGGTGCAATAAAGCGGCTGTCTTCCCTCATCTTGCTCACAATGGAGTAGAGAGATTCGAGGCAACCGGTTCGTCACCTGACCTTTGCAAATTCACGCTAGAAGGTCATTTGACCCTAGATATGACCCGGACATCCGTATGTGTAGGAAGGCTGTTACAAGCATAACATAAACGGAATGCCATCACGTTAAGACTGGCGGCTGAGATCTACGGGAAGGGACCGAGTATTTGTATGTCGCGGAAGTGTAACCGATTCCATTGCAACCGTCTTCAGTTTACCACCTTGTACTCGCCATCGAGCTCCCCTCCACTGGGCGACATGGATCAAGTGAGGCTTCATTCTACCAACATGGAGGAAATGGGGGTTTGTTAGGTGACACTGGTCCAAAAAAAAATGTCCAAGTATTCATCCTCTCCCTCCACAAACTTTTTTCACTAGGTGCAAGATAGCCGCGAAGTCTGCTTTTACCAACACGTTGTCTCTACAGGCAGAAAATTGAGGGGCCTTGGCCACGTCCGTCTCTACCTCACTTGCCTCCAACTGTGACCGTCTGATGCCATCAAGGGGATGATAATCAGGAGAATTTTGTGCATGAGCCAGCACCTCCCTCCCGTTTAAAAGTACAGCACCTTCTCACGGATTGGTTATGAGGATGTGTCCTTTCTAGAGTTAGGAAAGGACAGGACCCTATTCAACGGCCATACAGATTGGGCGGCGAGCTTCTGCAGTTCTGGACGGCGTCAAATCGCATCAGACTCCGTCCTCTGAAACATGGTAGGCTCGTCTCAGCTCCAGTCGCTCAGCATAATTTGGTAGGGTTAAATCCGCCGACGCGGATGGAGATTGCAGATAATCTCCCAGCTAAAAGAGTATAAAAGCGGGACAAAACTTGGACGGTAGTCCTCCTCAAAAACCGGGAACTCGCTGAAACACCGTTTTCAACTTTTTCTTCGCTTACAAAGTAAAGAAGATTCCCCTCTTCGAAAATGTTGACAGACAGTTTAAACGGCGTGAATTACTGTCCGAAGCTTTCACACGACCTCGAAGTTTTTACATCATCACTAACTTTCGGTCAATAGTCCACTGACGTCCGATGAACAGGAGGGAGGACAGGATGTTTCCATACAAAAATCACGCCAAACTCCCCAACTTTGTGCATAAATGAAAAAGGCAGCGCAAATGCTGCTATTAATGACCTCATAAGTTAACGCTGGTGATTTTTTACTACACAACCACGTTCAATAGCTGGGGTGAGGGGACGGGACTCACCGCATCCAAAAATCGCAATAAACTATACAAATGTGACCTGAAGAGGCCTGTTTATTCGTGGGGCCACGAGTCATGAGTCGGAGAGTTCACATCCGATGACACTCAGGATCCATTGGATTGGCTCATTTTCTTTCCATTCATCGCACCCCATCCTCGGCCTACCATGCAAACAACAACAACAGCAAAGCGTAATTAAGCAGTCCGTATATTCACGCCAAAAAGAATGGGGAAGTAAAAACAAAAGCGAGACCAGATAAAAGTGAATCAGCGATGACTATTCCATTTTCTCACTGCAGAGAAGACTAGGCGAGAAAAGGGTCATTTTGGACGGGTCAATCCAGGAGTAGCCTCGCGAACCAACATCACTACAGCAAGGACAGTTCTTGAAAGGCTGTGTGGAAGATAGAAAGGGAGAAGATGAGTTCCTTTAAATGAAGTA
>NW_020170485.1:28237-35814 GCF_000524195.1 Echinococcus granulosus
CTTGCGCTTCGTATGAAATAATTCTACAATCCTACTCAGGGAATCACCTTGACCGTCACTGATGGGCAGATGTACACCATTTAACTATCCACCCATCACCGCACAGTGATTGAAGTTGTTTTTAGGTGTTCGCCGCGCTACACAAGAAAATTCGTTCATCACCCCCGTCTCCTGCCATACAAAGAAACAGTGCTTTGGCTGGGGACTGGCCCACGAAATGTGTACAACCCCCTACGGGAGACCGAAACCCCTCGTAGAGCTAAGCTTGTAAGTCGATATCACTTCATCTGTAGTCCGTATTCCACTCAACACTACATCGTGAATTGATCATCCCCTTTCTCAATGATAAGCTTCGGTTTTCAAGTGAGTTGTATTGTGAAACTGATGCACCGCAGCAGACAGTTCGAGACTGTGGTCAAGTGGTAAACCTACAGTTAGCCGGCTAGCTTAGTCTCTGATCTGAACTGGAACCGGATCGATGGAAATATCCGTCAACCTCAAGATATCGACGTATGAATAACTATCACGAAAATTAATGAAGTCAGTAATGAAGAAATCCAGCACCAGAGGAGGAATTAAACAATTCCCATTTGAGAGTCACAGGCAACTAGTTGGTTGGTATCCCGTCAGCTCGATTTATGTACCTGCTTTAGAAAATATTCAACTATCAATTTTTTCGAATCCATGGATTTAAGTACCCTTGAAAAAGAAGGAACGACGTGAAATGCATCGGAACGCCATTTTCCTTTATACAGTACAAAAATGTCAAGTACGAGTACATTCGCAAGTCCAGCAACGCTAATTTACCAATCTCATGCCTACCGCTTTATGCAGATCTTGTCTAGAGAATTATTCAAGGGAATCTTTGATAAATTGCCATTCGCAAGTGTGATTCTGTGTCGCGGGAAAACCCAAGGCACCACAGCGCAGACAATGGTTTCAAACGCCAAAGAGTGGACTGACCTCCCAGACAACTGGCTTGCTCACCAGCAAAAACATAAAGTTTTGACCATTAGCTATGGAAGATCAATAATAGATAAAGAAATAATTAGGAGTAAGCTTTCCAGGTTTCACAATACCATCAATGAAATAGGGCAGATATCTTAGCCGTTAAGTGGCTTAATTTCCAACAATAAAACATACTTGAGAGGAGTTGACAATCTTATCCCGAATCTTGGAGATGAAAGAGTCGTTTTGCCATCCCAAAACACTACAAGAAGGAACACCAAAACAAATGGCAACTTAAGTCATCACTGTAAATTCGAAAGTGTAAATAACGAGTGACAACAGACTTCAAGGGACTCGAGAATCCGTTTTTCGATGCGCAATCTGTTGATGACCAAAGGGAATTCTCCTCGACATAGGTCTTAGCACAAATTCCGAATTTCTCAGGTTCCGAGATCAACCTGGGAACACACAAAATGCGAAAACAAAGGAGCCTACACTTGTACGGCTTCTGGATTGGCAAATTTCTGAGCGTCGTTAGTGGAAACAGCTTCAACTGAAAGGTCGTTCATGATGCAGCGAAGATAGTGAAGAATGTGAAAAATTCGTGAAGTACCCGACACCCACTTTTCAAACTCTGGGCCCAAGTCAAGTTCTCCAGTTTGAGGACTCACGTAAGGATGGTAAAAGCCGCGAGGCAAAAAAATTTTCTAAATAGGTGAATACTAGTTTTGGGAAAAGTAAATCCTACGGGAGGTAGAACAGACGGAAAATCTTCAGGAATTTCGAGCTTGAAAGGGAAAACGCCGCCGGCATAGTATCCCTTGCGAACGGATATTAATCCATACCAAACTTAAAAAGGCATAGAACTAATGGCATTTAAACCTCACCATCAGGCTGATCAATGGAGGGGAGAGTGTAGATTCCAGGGGGGTGAAACTTCATTATCAAATTACTAGAGTAAAAAGCGTTTGGTCCGAGAACAGCACACCTACTATTCTGACATGATTGAGTACCGGTGAAGGAATTCAAAAGGGAGAACGGAAATGCTAGGGGGATCCGGATTGGAAACTGGAGGAGGCCCGGCTTCCATGAAGGAAGGAACAGCTGAAGTGAGCGGAGAGGTTAGAAATTTAGTTTGAGGCTAACTTGGAGGTTACATAAATGGTTGCGAAATTCAAACGCGGACACAACTCATTTTCTAATATTCTCTTCAAGTGAATAAGAAAATCCGCTTACCTAATTTTCTTTTTGGCGTGTTGTCAGAGGTATGCTATCTCTTGCTTGAGAGCTAATTAGTAGAGCCCTTAAAAACCAATAGTTAAAATCGTTGTTAACTTACCTACAGTTCTATGATCTACACGAGAAAAATGCAGAGGGTTGCCATTAAAAAAGACGACTTATTAGAGCATTTTACTGGGTCTTTTATGTTGAACTCAGAACTACTCTGGAGGCCATCTAAATTCAATGCCTATTCAGTGTCATTTAATAAAAAGCCATCCTGCTTTCAATTGCGGGAAATTCTTCTCCTTTTTCTCATGCATGCATGGGCTAACGTTGATGCCAATGAGCTTTATGCAGCTAAATGTCAACCTTAAGTCTTGTGTGCTGTGCCTCTATTATGATTATGACTGTATTATGCTTTGTATTGGTGTTTTAAGGTTTGATGCAATTTTTAGTAGCATGTACAGGCTACATTTCAGCACTATTCATAGCCGGGGAGTGTTTGGGCTGCAGATAGTGGGGTCCTCGTCGCGCGTGGTAGTTGCTGCGCGCACGCTGGAGCGATGGCCATGGACAAGGAAATGACGGATTATTTGAACCAGGTTTGTGAAGCATCTTTCGTGTACCTTCTTTAAACTCCCTTAAACCAATAAGAAACCCGGTCTTGCTTCCTTCAGGAGTTAAAATTTCTTGGTTGGTTCTTTGCGTCCCGTGATTTCTTGCAACTGTCGCAGAATGTTCTTATTTGATTTCTGAGTAATGTAGTTCTTCTCCTCCGCATTCACTTCCTTGACTCGCATAACTAGGTATTACCCAATTCTAGCTGCAAATTAAGGAGACCTCGGATCTTTACGTCCAATGTAGCACCGTTTGTTTCAGTCGTTGTGTAATGAACTTTACTGCCCGAAAGCTCAATGACAAGGAGGTGAGCTCACTTGTTTTGGTACCGTATGGCTATTATTTGAAGCTTAGTTCAAGTCTCTCACTCGAATTCTATATTCATAGCTCGATTGCATCGAAAAGTGTACCCAGAAATTTGCTAAAATGAATCAGCGCTTGACAATCCGCCTCTTCGAACTGAACCGCGATGAACTCGCAAAACAGCAGCAGCAACAGTAGAAAACCCTTCCCCTGTAACTATGCGTCGACTGGTTCCGCTCGTCAATCGATGTCAATTCCCTGTACAGTACAGTTTTACACCGATAGTTAGGTGTCCGACTCTACCTATATTTAAGATTGTCTTCAGGAAACTTGTTTTTGCGTTTTTCATCCCTTTCTGGTTTTGACCCACTAGGTTCTTGCGGATGCCCGCAAGGTTCATGTTTTATTATTCGTGTCGAATTTTAAGACGGGATGTGGGATTATAAAAATTTGTGCTTTGGTGAATTGTGTCTACTTCCCATGGGTAAACTAGCTGCTCCCACAGTTTGGCATAGGAACTCTTGTCTGGAGGCAAAGACGATCGTAGATAGTCCTTCTGGCGTGACGGATCCAGAGTGCTTCAATCGCCCGTCTGTCTACGGCGGAGGCCGCTAGAGGTTAAATTGTCCTGACTGAATTTAAAACAAACAATGGCTTCAAAGTGCTACGATTCGCTTTTTGATGGGGTTTGATGTCGGGGCGACTAGAATTATGCCCCTTATTTCTGGGCTCTTATCAGTGGCGCTAAATTTATGCAATTCAAGCTGAGAGACTGAATAAAGTGTCAATCCCCTGGAATGTGGCACGTAATTGTCACAGCAAACACTGTTCCGTTATCCTAACAGTCCTTGTACGTTATCAATCAAGTAGTGTGTCATGTTAGAAATCGTTTATTCTGGTGCATAAGATGCAACTTACGCAGGTTCAGGCGTGAAATCCTCTTGGATACTCTGTTGTAGCCAGATGAGAAAAAATATATTTCTTCCCCTAATGTCTATTCTGAACAAGTTGTAGTCAATTAGTATGTTTCCTTTTAGAGGTAATTCGACTTCAAAACTGCCTACTGATGCGGGGATAATTCATTTCAGTCAACGTATTCCTCTTAACAGAGTTTCACGTGTGATCCATCAAAGACCTCCTTGCATTCGCCGCATCCCTTCATGTTTGTCGCTTTCGTCGGCCGAAGTCGATCACTGAAAAAAATTCAAGAAGTCCCAGCACATTTTCCGATCGCAAATAAGCAGGGAAATACACCTATTATTTCTCATATCCGTAGCTAAGGAAGAGCCCAATTTTCCCTGTAAAAAGCACTTACGCCCAATTTTTTTCCTTCTCTGGATCTGTTTTTCTCTCTGCTGCCTTTGCCAGACCGCTATATCGGTGGGCTGGCTTCTTTTCATACTTGTAAGGGTCATAACGTCCCGGTCCCGTGAATGGCGTCTTAAATGTTTACAAGTTTAGCAGTTGCGTGAGCGCCGTAGTCGGATGTGCTCAACACCACTTGAACGCAAAACAATCCACGGAGGTGGACAACTTTGGGGAAACCAGTGAATTAGTCGGATAATAATTAACAAATGTAATTGCTCACCACGTTACCAATCAGTCTGTTGTACTCTCTTTGAGTCATTTTTAAGCCACAACGGGATCCAATTGGTACTTTACCGGGTTTTAGTTTACACCCTTTCCATTGAGATGCTTCACTCGTATATTGGCCGGGATCTAGTTTAATCTTTTGTATCCAAAAATAATGAAGAAACAGAATAATTTTCATGTTTGGGAACTTTAGTCTACTTGTTGTATTAAGAAAACTTATAACACTGATTTATGGGTTATTTTAATGCTATACTTGCTTTTTTACCTACTTACATAATATCAGCAGTTCTGAAGATAAAATCGCTTGAATGAACCGTCTACTCACGTCCTTATCAATATTGTATCCCAGTGCATTAAGGCAGCACCGTTCTCCATACCTCTTTGGAAACCTGGGCGTTTTCGAAAATACTCCCCTCTTCTTATTCCTTTCACTCTGCATTATCTCCACAAAGGAGGGGACGTTGGTATTTTCTGTCGGCGGATAATCCACCCTCTAGTAAAGAAAATCAAAATTTTATTGACTCGTGCAATTTGAGCCGGCATCTAACTTCCCGTACTTCTCTCGCAAAATAACCGTGTTTAAGTGGTGCCAGGCGTTCTTCGTAGAGCGAGTCAAAAGTACGGAATCGTTTTTCAAGGTCTTCTAGATCCTGATCCATCGGTGCCTTCAGGGTGTAGCAGGCGGGTCCAACGCCCTCCTAAGAAGAAGTACTGATTTTACCCCTTATCAAGTGCAAATTGGCCGATTTAACTAGTTGACTGGTATTTCGCGTGATAAATAACGCAGATTATCTGGCTAATATTACACATTTGGTCATCTCAACAGTAATACCTCATCTCACCTTAGGGGTGGGGGCACGATCAACCATTGCAGCAAGAGTCCATGGGTCCGAACCCAGATGGTTAGCTTTTGTTGCTTTCGTGTCCTTGATAAGATCATAGGCCCCCGGTGGAGGTTGACTAGTCTTCCAATTAAAACAATAGTCATGTTATTCGTCTCTTTCTTGACTTCTAATCCTTCTATACGTCGATGATTGGGCTAATTCGGGCCTAAATTCTTTGTAGCGTTCTCAACAGTAACCCAAAAGCAAAAAAATCATCAAAGTGTTAGTTT
The DNA here is from genome assembly GCF_000524195.1 of Echinococcus granulosus. Lineage (NCBI taxonomy): Eukaryota > Metazoa > Platyhelminthes > Cestoda > Cyclophyllidea > Taeniidae > Echinococcus > Echinococcus granulosus. The sequence continues at coordinate 34,035 of NW_020170485.1, forward strand.
TTACATAAATTGGCATCCCTTCTAGATTCAGCATTTTGGTTCTTGAATGGGTAATATGAGCTCCCGCCTATAAAATAGTCCTGCCGAAGCCAACAACCAATACCGACACTGAGAGTTAGACACAAATGAAGGAACAATAATAAAATCAACCGTACAGAATCTCTTAATCGCATCTTCTTTTTCTCCTTCATCCTTTCCGCCTTCGCCCCAAATGCCGCTCCACATGGTGGTACCCAGGGGCACTTAGGAGGTTTCTCCTGAGGTTCTAGGTCCGCAAGAATAAGGTCTACATCATCCACTGCGTCATCTTTCCCTTTAACGATAGGACAAATGGTCGCCGCAGCATCAGTGATGGCCGTGACACTGATCCGAGGCATTGAGGCCCCCCAGTCCTGTTCCCACTGATGCTGACGCGAACTGAAGAGCACGTAGGGTGTCTTCGAGCGGTTCTGTGCGTTTGCGCCGAGACATTTAAGTTCTTTAGGATTATACTTGAACTCGAAGGTTGGTCCCTTTGGAATGAAAAAGAAGCGGCGATTACGGATAGCGCTGCAAATAACCACGCAAGATGCTAGGAGACTAACAACAAAGACTGTGATGTTTAGTGATGGATAAGACATCATTTCATGGTTTAATTAAAGGGTACTAAATCGTATGTCAATTTTACAGAAAATGGCTACAGTAGAATGAACTTAAACAGATAAAAAATTTTTTAATAAATCGGACTTGATCAGAATGACCTCCATTACTATACAAATTTGCAGGAATACATGTGATTTTTTCGTAAAACACAGTGCCTAACATACGACAAAAAATACGGTATGCCCATCCGATAAAAATGCAAAAGTAAATCATCTATTCTTCCTAACATACCCCACGTAGGGTCTCCAAATATTGAGGTCCCATTAAATTTGGATGCATGCCGCACGGAGCAAATCTGGACATAATGCAAATCCCTTAAGACGTGTACCTTGCTGATTTTGAAAACGTGTGGCCTTTACTTAATGAACATGGTTTGGGAACATTTGTCCCTTCATGATCATTAAAAAATGCGCATTAATGCCTTCATGGTTTAAAGTTTTGCTGCAGTTAAGATAGGCTTCTGGTGCCTTATGTGTCTCAATTGAAAAGTTAAAACACTGTTTCAAATATTTTTAGATTGTTTTTACTTCGCAAATGATTTTTAAAGTTTTGTATTTATTTTGGCAATGATTTAAAGGGCGAACCTGCTACCTTCATTAAGTCAGACCTAAGGATATTTGACAATGAACATGACGGTTGAAGATAGATAATATGTTTAGGGTCATAGTGGGAGAAAAACCTAATGACTAACCTTTACTTGGCAATATTGTCAAGCGACCTGAGGATAGGTCTCAGTTCTACTAGTAAGTGCTTCACTACTTGTAAAATCCTTCGTGAATTTAAGGCTTTTTCATACTCCATTACTTGATGACCGATGACCCTCTCTACTTAGAATAAAAAACAAGCACTATTTTTTTGGTTGCGTTATTTTATGGGCATTATTAATGTTACTTTTAAAAGCGTTTCACGATATGTTGCTGTTGGTGGGCTGACTCTATTGTGTAATACGATAGTGGTTTATCCCTCGGTTCTGGTGAGGCGCCACTTTTGTACTTTGAATCAGCCCCCTTGTACCTCGATGGGTGACCTGGGCTTTTGGGCCATGCCAATAGCTCAGACACCTTCTCCGTGCTGAATATATATATTCTGCTCGAGTACTGTGTCTTCTTTCGTCTTCAGGGAGTCTCGGGACGCTACA
>NW_020170485.1:35914-38265 GCF_000524195.1 Echinococcus granulosus
ATTGTATTAGTTATGATTCTCCCACAGGACTGTTTAAATGTTATTCGCGCATAAAGAGTACACCATAATAAATAAAGTGTCTTGTGATGCCACATTGAACTAAATACTTCACTGTAAATGCAACTGATTCTTGCCCAAAAATGCAGTGACGCTGCCACATGAAAATTTGTGGTGTCACAGAATTTCGCTGAAGAAGAAAATAGACATAATAACGAGGCGGAATTTGTGCTATCGACTTGCAGAAGGGATTATCGCTGCCTGGAATGCCCGCAAACCGGGCCGTCCCTTGAGCTTACAACGGCGGAGCCCTTAAGTAGCCCCTCTACCAAAACCGTGAGTTTAACAAAAAGTTAAAGCATTGGAACTAACAACGATTTTGTGTCAGTATTGGTTTAACCGATTCTCCTGGTATTATAATAACTGCGCCTTTCTAATATTTAAAAATGCAGACACTTTTTCGGTCATACTTGCGCCTTATTTGTCACTGGATCTCCAGGCTAGCTCGGGTTAAATCAAGCATTTTTCTCCAAATAGAGAATTAATCTTTCGCTTCCGTCCTTCTTTTTTCCAATTTTCTACATATAAGAGGGTACTTTAGGCTATTCCGTTTAAGCTGGCAAATAATGCCACATGCAGCTTATTGATATATCAAAAAGCATCTCTAGACCTAGTTCCCCTTTTGCCTTCATGTGTAAGTACTTATAAAATTAAGTCTTCCATCCAACCCCTTCTATTCTTTTGCTCTTAACAACTCATTCTACGCCTTAATTTAAAGTAGCTGCATTTTACTTCTGCTGTGCACACCCTCGGCTCGACCCCCGCATCTTATTGATTTTTACGTCCGATGACTGCGCAGACGCACGCTTGCGATTCACACCCCCGTGAGAGTCCTTCCTTGCAATCAATAATCGATAATCTCAGCTCCTAATCGTGCACGTGCGGGTTAGATACAAAATTGCTGAAACCCTCACTATGATGTGGTTCGTACAGCGGTAGAAGGATCTCCATACCGGTTGAATCCCCTCAGAAATTGGCATTTTTCCTGGGGGTGTTGCCTATGGAAAATGCATTTTCATTCATCATGTGGAGCGAATTCAACCATCCGCTTTCCGTTCTTCTTTAATTGGTCATTAAAACAATTCGAGCATTAAGATTGGGCAAGCGTTATTGTCAAAACCAATTCTTTTTTGATTAGATTCTGCTAACTGCCCCCGAGCTTCTGATTTCTCCATCAATGAACCATTTTTACTAATTTATCTCATTGAAACCTAGCATTAATTGGTTTTTAGGATTTCAGTTCAAACCAATCACAATTAGCCAGTTATGTCAATTTCATTGGTTTATTGTGCCAACATCTTGTTAATTAGTTGAATTGTCCTGCCCTTTATCAGATTAGCTGGTACTACAAAAATTCATAAAATAATAAAATAAAACAAATGCATTAAATCAACAGGCCCACAATTTTACTTTAATTTTGCCTCTTAAATGCCAGGTAAAAAATATTATAAACTATTTTAAGCCAAAATTTTCCATTTGGGTTTTGGAATGAGTGTGTGGATTTGCCGACACGACTTCATAACTCATTTGTAATTTGTCACCTGTGTGCCAAGCCCCCAATGAACACAAGTAGGCGTTTGTTTATTTGCTCCTAATATTCTTTTTAAAGCGAAGATGTAACTCATCAAAAATTCATCATTTTATGTAATTTTCAATCTACAGGAGAAGCTTCACTTCTCCTATTTCGTTGTGGAAATAAGGTAGGCGGTTATCATGTAAAAGTTGGAAACAAGCTCAAAAAAAAAATTGTACCTAATTCTAAAATGCAACAAAATTGAATCATAGCGAATCATTTTTGCATGAAGAGTTGACCAGCAGTTTGTGGTAATTGGCAGGAGGTTTGGAAAGGCAGGTATGCGTAAATGTTAAAACAAACTTCTACTACTTTTGAGGAGGGAATTGTTGAAGTACCCTGATCAAATTTAATGAGTTTCATTTGCATGAGTACGGCAATCTCACGCACAAATTCATTTGCCGTTCTAAAAGGTACTAGCAACTTTTTGAAAACAAAAGCATGTGAGGAATTAATCATTTTCTTACACTCTATCTTTCCTTTGTTCATGGGATATTCATTTTAAGACTCCATTAGCTGAGTTGTTCGCGAAGGCGCCATCCTGTTTTAGTGGATTTACCAGTCTCTCACTCATCCAGTCTAGCTAGGCTGTCTTCCGTGACACCTAGATAGAGCCAGCATTGTCACACATTGTGTGAACACTTCTGCTTCTTGAGGTTTGACAACTTCCACGTCGTCGGACGTGATAGGCGGTGCTTGTATGAACACTCCCCTCATTTCG
>NW_020170485.1:38365-39470 GCF_000524195.1 Echinococcus granulosus
TTCGTACTGTTTACTCCCTTTTCGCGAGGTGCCACTTAAATGGACAGCGTTGCCAACCGTTGCGATACACATCACCACACAACTCAGTGCTGAGCCGTCACTTTACTGCTAGTCAGGCTCATCCATCTATCCACACGGTCTTTGCTGAAGTGAGATGCGACACTGGTGAAGGTGCGGTGAATGCCCTGATTGTACCACAAGTTGCGTTTGCTGGAACAGCGTGGTGAGTGGGCTGCAGCCCCACTCTGCCATCCACACCCACACACACACCCACACACACACACACGCACACACACACATACACACACACAGCCAAAGCGATCATCCTGAATGCTCCCCTTCCACAAGGCTGCTTCGTGTTCCCTCACCTCCACATTCGAGATTCTCTCCAAATGAAACGGACGCATTAATGCAGAGGCTGCACTTCACTCCGAGGATTCCAGGCTAGAGATTTGGTGCTATTCTGCAGCCTGCATTCTACAACTCATGCCCATGGTACGATGTGTATTTCAGGTCAAGGCAGGATGCATCCCTTCCAAGCCATATCCACCCTCCCACTGTCAGTGATGGTCTCCGAAATTCTGGGTCGCCTACCCTACCCCCCCCCCCCCTCCTGCTCTTTCATTTACAAACATCTTTGCCGTCAACCATCAAATTGGAAGTGTTTCACCACTCGCACAAATGGTGGCCACACTCTAGGTGAGCATTGTATCCTCGATGAACAACGACAGCACCCACTGTTCTCGTTCATGTTGAAGACACTCAACGCTTCTCCAATGACCAAAATTGAGGCGCTGCGTTAGCGTTGCCTTCCTCTTGCCATTGACGACACCTCGATCATGGCGCACACTTGGATGCTGGTCCTACCCTGTCCTGCCACAGGTCTGGTTGTCACAGCATGCCAGGCAAGTATTTCACAGGCAAGTATTTCCACCCTCACACCTCACCCCTCATTCAGCATGCATGGATGTGCTGTTGCAGATGAGAGTGAGAATGAGGATGATGTGGTGACAGGGATGGCAGAGAGGGCTGCACAATGCCTCTGCCATAAATGTGACCTCACACTTGGCATAAAACTTGGCGAATGCGACCTCACAGCCTCCAT
>NW_020170485.1:39570-41905 GCF_000524195.1 Echinococcus granulosus
TGATGATGCTGATGACTGTACCATAACCTACTCTGTTTCCTGTCCACGTAAACGTAGGTGGAGAGAACTTCTGTGTTCCAGCAGACTTCACTTCTCAATCCTCACTCATCGAGAGAGGAAATCCCTCCTCCCCCACCTCCATCCCTTCCTTCCTCCTTTCCCTCCTTCGTTCCTACCTCCCTCCATGTGTGCACAAACCCGCCTTCAATACAGAGCTACAACTCACCTGGTGTCTCCCTTCTCCTCCCACCCAACTGCTCTCACTGCTTCCACTGCTGATCCTAGTCCTCACTCCCAACCCATCATGCCAAGGTGATATGAACAACAATCTGTGGCAATTAAAACAAATGCCTGTCTAAGCACAGATTGTGTGCATGCTGAAAGTCTAACGCAGCGTCGCACTACTCCTCATCCCATTTGTTCACCATCAATCCCCACTAACACCTTGCTCCAAGTAAGTACGTCGAAGAAGTGACACCACCGAAACACCCTCCCCATCTTCACATCTGGTCAATTTCCTAACCTGTGCATTTAGCAAAGCATACCGTTCACCAGTGGACATGCACTGATTTCTCAGTACAATTGCTGACACACAAAGTGACGAGTGGACAACAAATTGTCTCAGTAGAGTAGGCTCGTCAATGTCCACTTCCATGTTACGTCCTAGCATCAAGGTCATTCACCTCGAGCCACCATCAATTGCCATCAAGCCATCCGTTTCCAAGTGACGTGGATACACACATGACACCTCATTTGATTTGTGACCCCGTAGCACATGCGGTCAAATGCATTTAGGCCCACACCACCGTATTTGAGGGAGAGGCCAGACGAGACAGGAGGAGAGGAAAGGAGAGGAGGTGTGTGCACTAGTGATCGGTGAATTCGGTGACAGTTTGACATACGCTGATTGGGGGTCAATGCCTCACCATGGTTTGCCCTCAATTCGGTTTCGATGCAACCGAGAACACCAAATGCTCGCTTCTGTTGCAACCTCTCAATCTCCAATGCAGACATGACTTGTGGCACAATTCATCGTCGAACACATCCAACTTACAGTGGGGGCACGAAGATCACCCCACATTCACTTGTTTACCTCCTCCTCCTCCTCCTCCTCCCCCTCCCCCTCCTCCTTCGCTCAAGTACTGAGGTCGAGTTTACAGTGAGAGGAGATCGGCGTCCTGAAGAACCGCTTACTCGTCAGAGGAGAGACGACGACGACGACGACGATGCGAGGAGTGGAGGAAGGAATGAATTTTACTTGGAATGTACTGACTGACTGGCTAATGGGGGAAAGGATAAGCCATTGCTGATGTGCTTCCTCACTTCCGCTTATGGCGACCCCGATTATAAGTCCTATCGACAACAACATCAAATGTGCCGACCCACCATCTTGCTGTTGCCAACTTCTCCACAGTCGTTCACCATCATCATCATCATCGTCACTATTATTATTATTATTATTATTATCATCAACCACATCTACCTCTTCCCACCACTTCTTCCTCATCTCCTCTCCCACTCGTCTCTTCTCTCCCCCACAGACGATTCCTTCTTCACTGCATCGTTCGCAGACCATCTGCAGACTTGACTCCACTTGACTTTGCATGAGAGGAGGTATGTGACCATTGCAAAGTACTCCAATGAGATGGCACACGTTCCCATGTAGAGCAGCTTCCACTCCATTCCAACGCACTCACACAGCCACTCACCCATCCACTTACCTCCACAACTCCACTTCACTCGGTGAACATCCACCAACTCGTGTTCTGTCGACATGGGCTTTGACAATCCTCCCCATATCTCGGAATAGTGTCAGATTTGGATGCACATGAAATGCCGCGACAACTTCCACTTTCCCATTTCTCTGAGTTTCAACGCCTCCCTCTCTTCTTCCACGATATACTGTTGGCACACGACATACGTTTACTATGGAACACCGTCCCCATCTAACTCGTTCTGCCACACCATTTCCTCACACCATCATCCGCACCTGTGTTCATGGACAAGTCCCATTTCAGCCGACCTCTCCAACAGTTGTGGCATTTGATGTTGGTGATGTTGCTGCTTCAAAGGACAATACATGGCTGATAGCACAACATGTTCACCAGTTGTACCTTGTCTCGATGCTCTAACCACTCCTTCAAGTCACTCAGCTCAATCAAGTGATGAAAGCTCCGTCACTTTCGCAGTGCTGTATATTATCAACTCCTTGGGTGTAACTCAACATCAGTGCTTTTCAGCCAACATAAAATTCTTGGACCAGTTGAAAGCAGGCCTTCCAGATCCTGGGAAGTCGCTTGCGCTTTTACGAGATTGTGCTATCACTTGTGCACGT
>NW_020170485.1:42005-50511 GCF_000524195.1 Echinococcus granulosus
CCACTGCAACACGCAACATCCCCACCTCCAATCCATCCATCAGCCCACCGGCAGACCGACAACTCGTCACATGATCATGCAGAGCCATCTTCAAGCGTCCACGCAAAGTGAGGGACAAAGTCAGTACCGTCCAATTAGCTGCTTTACTTTTAACAATCTAGAATTATTTCTTCGGTAGCTCCAATTTATTCATTATGGTTAAATTCGGTAAAAGATGGCAAATTAAGTTCATTTACTTCACTTAGTTCCATTATTTTTGCCAAGTTGTTCGAATGGAGTTATTTCCAATTATTTGAATCGTTTTATTTCTCTTCAAAAAAATCACAGACAAACTGCTGTCGACAAAATGTTTCTCTCTACTCTATTCAACGGTTTTAACTGAAAACGATTAATAAGATTGTTTTTTTTTATGTTTTATCTCACGTGTATGCAATAACATTCCCCATATGTACGTTTTTAAAATGGCAAAATTAGGTCAACAAGCGCCTTTTCTGATTGGTTTAGATGGGCAATTGACTTATTATAGGCAACCAATCACATACAAGCTGTAGCAGGTTTCATGAGCTTCCATATGCCACTGCCACGCCCTAACGTCTGCACCTCAACTGCCTAAATCGCCCTTTTCACTTATAATGTCCACATTTATTCTGGTAACAGTGCCTCTTGATTCCCCTAGTTCATATTCTCTCCCAGTTGTCCGTTGGGGGTGACCAGTAGTTGAAGAAATGTCAAGAGAACTCGGGGACAGAATTCCGCTGCTCCGCTCTAAAGAATAAATCCCCTTCACCCCTTCCACGTAGGTTTTGCGTGGTGAGGTCTAGTTCTAACTACATCTAAGAAGACTGCTTTCTTCCACATTGTTTGTGATTGCTTTTCCTTCAAGTAAGCTTCACAATACAAAGCAGACGTGGTCTCCTTGAGTTAAAGTGGTTGATGTCTTTGAAGTGAAGAAGCTATGAGAGTCTCGTCAACCTAACGGATGCTGGAGCAAAAAGAGCAAGTCATTCAGTCGATCGGTGTCATTTTAGGGCCCTTGGGAGTCTATTAACAACCCCTCCTCCCGTTTCCTTTGGCGCCATCACAACCTCTGCTGTTGTTGTAAGTGGAACTAACTTTTTTACAGCTGATGCTGAACACTACTGAAAGGTTTTGTTACGTTGCCCTGCTGCTGTGGAACCTTCACCAATTTTTGGGAGGAACAGGTAGGCACAAATCACACCAGTCATTGTGTGATAAGAAGGTTCAAAGGAAGGGTCGGGAAACAGTAAGGAATACAAAAAAAGTTTCATATTGATGGACTGATTCCAGTGTGTCTGCGTACTCTGCGATTAGACCTTCACGATAACGGTATAGGACTTCACTAGTGCAAGCAGTCTTCTACCTAAGTCCGGGAGCAATCCTAGACTTCTTCAAGAAGAATGGTTATAAGCCACAACGCGACAACCTACTCGACAATCTCAAACCTTCAAATGCCAGAAATGGGTTCAATTGCTTTTGTGAAAAATAAAAGTGTACTTGATTAAATTGTGAGCGTAAATCCGTCAGAGCGGAGTGCATGCAAACCGACATAGGTGATTTTAAAGTGGCGGGTGGGTTGCAAGTAGTTGACATGCTTGAACACAGCCCAACTGCCATCATGCGAGCTACTTCAGCAACCATGACAAGACACGTACCAACACGTCGGTGCGGTAACCACCGTGGCCGCATTGATCACAGCACCCGCCGGCCTAATTTGCATAAGGAGCGCACATGCACACAGACACACATGAACCCCTAATCTGCAATTTAAATTTGCAGCCCTTTCCTTTCTCTCTCCCCCTCCCTCGGCTTTTGTTCATTTCTCCGAGGTGCTAAAACGGGAAGTGGAGAAAGGTTTTTTTTAATAAAAAGCTGCTGCATTATCCCCAGAGAGCGAGAGAGCAGGGGAAGAGAGCGAGATGACTAAACATGCGTCTATGTACAGAGAGATATGGCATCGAGGAATAAAAAAGATATGCAACATCGACGGGCCTAGATGCGCATGGGTATGATGCGTTTCTTGGATCTTCGCTTCAGTTTCAGGAGGGTGAAGAGGTTATCGACCTCCGTTTGGACAGAGGGAACGGATAGGTGGGGTGCGGTCACTGGCACCTCATTCGACGCGGCAGTTGTCTTAGCTGTAGAAAGAGGGAGAGAGAAATTGGATTTAAAAATAAAGAGCGCAGTCCTTGGCCTCTCTCTGACACACACACAACTCACAAGCTAGTCGTGCCCTAAGAGCGGTTACAATTTCTGGATCCTCGATGAGCCTTTTGAAGAGATGTATGGTGTCAATGAGAAGGGTCTCCAGATCTTCTACAGTGTTGATCTTCTCCTATAAAAATTAAAATGTACCCACACGTTTATAATCCAAAAGGGGTAGGGGCGAGCGGTTGGGCAACTCACAGGAACCGTAGTTGAGCTAACGGGGGGTACGAGTCGTCGCATGGTAGTGATCGTCTGGTCCAAATGGGCGATATCCGCAAATCGAAGGCGTCCAGGTTGGCTGGAGGCCCGTATGATGTGCAGAGCTCGTGCCTGTCTTGACATGGGGGAGAGGTTGGGCTGAAAATTGAGATCGACAATCAAATTCGTAATCGTAATCGACGAACAGGTTGCCGTGATATGCGAGAGCAACAACATTCCCATAAAGTTTCACCTTTAGTTGCTAGCAGAATTTCGTACTTCAGCGGCTGAGAAACTCAGGGATGAAACATTTTCTAGTTACCAGGACGATCGTGACTAAAATGGCGTCCGGGCCTCGTTTCAAACCAGACTAATGCCCAACCGCCAGCCACCTCAATACTTGGTCAGTCTTCTCCCCTCTCGAGGAAGGGGACCAGATTTTGATGTTAGCAACCAGTGCTTACACACACCCCATTGTTCCGTGACGTGTGCCTTTGTTTGCCGCTATGGTCAGATTGGTTGCCGCCCCGACAACAACGCCAGATGCTGTCTGTGTAAAGCTGAATGCGACTGGTGTCGATGTTGTCCATGTTGCCATGGCACTTCTCTGGGGCATGAAAATGCGCGTTAGTAGACGGGTAGAGGCGATGCGATTTTAGAGGAAAGGGGACTGAGTCACTCGCACGGCCGCATGCGCACAGAATACCCAACGTCTCCGTCCACCCGCTCGCCCATCTATATGCGTAGTTGACAAAACAGGTTGAACTGAATTTCATCCGCATCAGATGCGCCAGTTTATTGATGCCTTCCCCACCTCTTTCTCAGCCGGGGGCGCCCCGACATCATGGCAACAGGAAACCGACAGGTCAAAAAAGAAATGTGCTGGTACAGCACGGTGAAGTGGACATAAATTTGATGAAAAAAAGAGGTGAAGGAAGGGAGGAAACAACATCCCACACTACCACTGATCACGTGGTTGCTATGGCGGCTACGTCATCACCTGTGGTGGATACGTTAAGACGTGCTTCTTTTCACTGTCAGACTGGAAATTAGTGAAGTATGTGTTCTGATATAAATCGGCTTGTGTATTCAATTGTGTGGGGCTTTTTTGGTCTTATGGGATTCGACTTCAACGACGGTGCGAAGTCCCGTCCATGCTACTTGAGCTGCCAATCCTTCCACCTTTGCAATAAAACTACTTTGAGGGATAATTCGAACACCACGGAAATCGGAATAAAGACTCCAAAAATCGCTTTTACGAGATACTGACCTTATACGCGAACAGAAGGGATACAACCAAAACGGAAAGAGTGACTAGGTGAGGCTTAAGAAGTAATTTTGAAAGGATAAAAACGCACTTGTTACAATATAATATCAAATAAACGCCTTGCTAAGCTACACATTCGTTCACTGGGCAACGGATCAACATCAAAGGAAAAGTGGGATAGGGATCTGGCGTAGTTACTAAAGTCACGTGTTTTAATGGCCCCCAGACGGGGTCCGAAAGTGGGACGGTAGTCCGGGGCCCTGTGCACACACCTTTAATAAGGAATTAGAGGCCTTAATCACAAAACCCCTGATAATTACTTGACTATCTTGTGTTTATTGGAAGTGTGCAAGTTTCAAATGGCGGGACGAGTGAACGGCTTACTAACGAACTGTTGATTAAGGCAAAAAAGGTAATTCGCCCGAGAAAAAGTGGAAGCCTTGAAGAGTGGCCAACCCACCAACCCTCTCCACACGAAATAAAAGTTGTGGTAAACAAAGTACTGAAATTAAAAGTTACCGTAAAATTCATGCTACCTTTTCTCCTGTAATGAGCAAAAGGATTTCCTTAGAAGCTGTCTCATTAAACATTATACAATGTCAGTAAGAATCTTAAAAAAAGAATTGAAACGGCAGAGAATTCAAAGCCAATGACAGAAGCAAAATTGAGAATCAAATTTTAAGGTCAAAAATTCTTTCAACGCTCGGAGGAAACAGTGACCCGGTCCGGGTCTCACCCGCAAATGCCTCTGACGGGCTGAGTAGTTGGGAGTACAAATGAGCTCTAGATCGAGTGGAGAGTACTTATAAAGTTCCATGGTGCTTCTTTCCTGACCTCATTATGAATTCTAAAGAGAAGAATTACAAAATGTATACCCATACTTTAGCAGCCCAATTATTCGTCAAGTCAGGATTTCGCACTGAGGTCTCTCTACCGGATCATTGGAAATGCTCTAAAGGCTTGTCACTTGCACCAATGGAATGATCACCCTAAATGATTTCAGTCTGTAGTCTGCAAATTCGTGGATGGGACCGCCATTCTAGAATTTCGATGCATAGCACTGCTTGGGTGAGGGAAACTTGATGAGGGACACGCCACCTACGGTGATGGTGCATTATTCATCTTAATGGACTACCAATTGCTGTGCCCTTCGGACGGATATCGCAAGGGAATTCCAAGCGGCCTGTCAACCGATTGACAAAGCTGTCAGTTTAGCCAAAATAATCCTTATAGAAACGGAATTGCAAAAATGTAGAAATCCTCCAAAGGAGTCCCACTGGGAGATAGAATGATTTGGAGGTATAGTGCCTCAGAGAACTTCACAAGCTCGCTACCAGTGGCCTCCATTTGGAGACGGACCCAGGCACCCAAGTACATTAAAGATTTGTGTACCCATCTGACGGATATCACAGCGCCTGCGGCGGTGGCATATGCTTACCGAACCATCAGCACAGGGTCCACAAACCATCTGTCGCAGTGGGGTGTGTGTGTGTGGGTGGGTGATAGGCATCACTCGCTTACGAACGAGTGCAGGGGAGAGGAGGCAGGGCAAGGCAATGGGGAAACACGTGTCGCCCGCATGCACGTGATGCTCGGCCAAGCGGGCACACTGTCCCACACATAAAGCAGGACAGGTGCCACCCCATCTGAGTCAGCGCACCTCCACTGCGTCCCTGATTTCCTTTTCCCCTGCCTTCTTGCAGCCCCTCCAGTGTGTGATTAACAATCCGTTTTACACAGAACAGGAATTCTGGTGAATGAAGGACAGTGATCGGAGTTTAGCCTGGCTAGTCATGATGAATTTGAGAAAAGAAATTAACTAGTTATCTTGCTTCGTTGTATGTCTCTCCCCTCACATTCTGTAAGCATTCATTCGGTGTGGAACAGTTTTTTCGGAAATAAAACAGAAAGTTAGGATAAAATTTGAAGCTCCCCTTGGAAGGGAATGTCCTATTCGGATGTCTATTCCATGTCACAAAGTAAAATGGTATAAAATGGTGTAAAATGGTATTTTAGACTCTTCATACATAACATGAAACTTCTACTCCATGAATGCTACGAAAGATTTGGTATTGGATGGGAAAATAACATCATGGTAAAACTTAGTCAAACTGTCCCCTGGGAAGTGACAAAAAAGGCTTTACAACAACTCCGTCGTACCCATAAAAATTGCGTCAGTCCATTACATCTACCCTCCTTCCTCACTTAATAAACTGGTTCTCAAAAGTAAAGTGAATAGACACTAAAACTGATTAAAATGGAGCCTTCATATTTGTGTTTCTCATCTCCTCCTGTGAGATGGAGCATTACGACCTAGGAGAAGGTTTTTGGGTCCTAAACTCCTTCTCTTTTAGAGTTCAAAGCAAAATCTGACAGACTAACAACTAAGGTGATAAATGAAGCGTTGATGTAAGAAATGTGAGGAAAAATCATTAACCTCTTATTTCATACAATGAAAAACAGGAATTCTGGTTAATTAACGACCTTGAAGGGGAGTACGCCGCATTAATCACCGATTAATGGGTGGAGAAGTTCCGCAACGAGGGGATCAAGCTTTGGTGAAATAATTTGACAAATCATAGTTAAAATCAAGTTAAAATTACATCTAATCGACACGCTTGGAGATTTGTGCTTTGGTAAAGCGAAGGCTTAGTTCAGTTCATTAGTTCTGCTCTACCGGCTTCAAAAAGTACTCCTTCGTTCAATTGAACTAGGAGGAGTAACGCCCACTAAGTTTGCCATTAGTTAGCGGATAAATACATTGGTAATTTTACTATTCCAGACTAATTTTCCGTGAAAAGCGGGGATTTCAGTAAAAAAATTTAAGCAAAACTATAAATTTGTAGCAAATTTTATGCACAATGTAAAAAAAAAAACAAGTTCAGGTAACTCCTGAAATGGGATTTTAAGGTGACAAAAGACGATGCTTTTCAATTTTATCTGAGACATTACTAGGCCATAAATGAATTCGAAAAAATAAATTAGCTAATGAATCCCTCAAAATCACAAATTTTATTAACTTCTAGAGGCCTAACAATTTCATCAACTACAGCAATACCCTTAATTAGAACATTTAATTTCTAGCATAAAAAGGAGAATATTAGCTAATACCCTAAGAAGAAGTTATTTATTAGTTGGAAAATGGGCATAAAAGAGACAGAGGCATACCGATGACGGCATTGGTAATGTCAGTGATAACTTTCCTGGGCAGTGGATAAGCGTCCGCAACAGACCACGCGACTGATCAAATGAGGCCACGCGCGAGTGCGCGTAGCCAAAGCCCACTAATCCGCTGCAAGGAGGGCCCAGCAGCCAATAGGCTAAGGGCGCACGTGTCTGCAGGAGAAACGGATTGGTTTGCTGCACACGTACGTACGCACACATTTGCTCCATATTGCATTAATTTTTCCCTCCCCCTTAACCTCCCCTCCGCCTCGTGGGTGCACGCGCACGTATGGGATGAGTCATCGCTATTCGCCATGGGTGTGCGCAATGTGGGGCGAGGGTGGGGTCCCATCAAATCAATGCAAGAGGGAGTAGCGACATGGGAATATGTGGGAAAGGGGCGTGGGGAGGGAGGGGTGATAAAAGAGGGCATACATTTCTTTTTTGGATGTGATGGGAGAGTCAGGTGCGCTGCTACCTAGGAATTTGTCATCTTCCCTGGGACCGGGCTTAAATGATGATGAGAAGCGCGCCTGTGGAATTTTTGAGTTGGAAAGGGTAATAAATTGGTGTATTTTCCAGGCAAGATAAGCGCTTCAGAAAAGAGGGGAAACTTTGTGTTTTAAGATTCTTTAGGGAGTTTTAAGTAAAGTTTTTGTCACAAATAATCCAAATGGACAGAAAAGGGGAATTTCGACTCCTTTTTTATGCCGTACTACACTCCATCAATTCATCTCAGTAATTATTCCTATTTTATTCAATTGGCGAAGGTAGCAGATAGTCGGATCTAACTCCCTTGATGGAATAGTCTTATCGCATTTCCAGTGTGGGATTGAGACGTTTCTGTGATCAAGACTACGAAGTGGTTATGGATAATTTATCATCAAGGCATTACTCGTAATGTTCGTTCCTCTACCATGAATTACGACAGTGCTTACTATCATCACAAAAACTATTTTCCCTTCTCTCTATGAGATTTAGGCTCAATTATGTAAGATCTAATCATCGGTAATTTTAAAAAAATGAGGGTGTTCCAGATACCTCAAAAATATTGAAATTGCCTTAGAAATGAGGAAAATAGCATTTGCATAGAGGATGGAGAGGCTGTGACTTGCATCCTATTGGCCAGATATGGCGCGCCAGCTACCAATCTCAACCAATGAGAAAAGTGACACATTAGGAGTGATGGGAAGAGGGTTATTTTTTGAAGGCTATCAAATTTAGCCAGAAAATCTTTGCACTTTTTAAGGACGAAAAATTAAGAGCTATTGGCCGTATTAAGCTACTCAGCTTTATTTTTATAAAATATAAGGAAACCAATTTGCTAAAATATTTTCAATAATGAACATTGAAAGTGGCAGCTGTAATCATTTAGTCGAAAGCAACATACTTGTGCAGTTTTAAAATGAAATTAATGAAGGCAGATGATTAAAAAGAACTTTGTTAGAATGAAATGTTCGCACGTCATGCGTCATCCTTCGCTGAGGTAGACGTTAAACGAATAATCTGGAGCTATGGAAAAAAATTGGATTAATTTCCTTATTCTAGGGATAAAGAGGCAAATAGGACGGCAATATGTGGACATGTGGAGAGTTGTTAATCGGTGGGCAGAGGGTCAATCAGACGTGAGAAAGATGAGTGTTGCAGTAG
>NW_020170485.1:50611-51684 GCF_000524195.1 Echinococcus granulosus
GGAAATGAGGGGAGTGTTCATACAAGCACCGCCTATCACATCCGACGACGTGGAAGTTGTCAAACCTCAAGAAGCAGAAGTGTCCACACAATGTGTGACAATGCTGGCTCTATCTAGATGTCACGGAAGACCGCCTAGCTAGACAAAATGAGTGAATGCTTAAATGATAAATGATGAGGGCTTTAGTACATCCTACCGATCCATTAAGCACATCGCATATTGACAGATGACAGGTGAGTTCTATTTAGCGGTCCAAAAGTGGATTTCAGGCCACTGCAACTTCCAAATCGCATAAAGCACCACCTGTCACCATGGCATCTTCTCAAACGCGTCCACGGCACTTTTTGTTTAGGCCTTTTCAAAGCCCATGGAGGGCCAGTATGAGTCATTTGGCAGATGTCAATACTACTGGCTTTTAAGTACCAAGGCGAGGGGGTTATTTTCATTTCACTTGTCATTGTCAACTTGCCCGGACAACTTGGAGACCATTTTTTGTACAGGTGTGAGACTAGACATATTTTAGCAGTAAAACAATTGAGAGAATGAGAGGGAGAAACTACTTTGTCTTAATTTTTTTCACGATAACTTTCATCCGAAATGACTAAAATTACATTACTTTTTGAGTTGATTCACTGGAAGCTAGAATTCGCACATATTTACTAAAATAAAAGTTACAAATGAAGGAGCGGCTATTTGACTTCAATGATGGTTGTGCTCACACCTGTCAAATTGCCAATGACAAATAAGAATGGCACCACACCCACATCACCTCGGTGCCATATTCAACCTTGGAAAATTTTACAATTCACTTTAACAACTAGGAGGTCAAGGCACAGATAACATCAAAATGATGAGTTTTTTTTGCTTAAATGGAAGGGGAGTTAAACAATGGGAAAATTAAGGTGCAGCAGCCACGAAGCCACTTCGAGACAGAAGGGAGAGGAGAGAATAGATAGCAAATAGGATTTGAGGGAAGGGCAGTAAAGTTAAGCCGACAAAGAGGATGCGTAGCAAGGACTCTCTAATGCGTTCCCTCTACGGTCTTCCCGCAGCATCGCATTTCCACCTCATGT
>NW_020170485.1:51784-72864 GCF_000524195.1 Echinococcus granulosus
TTGAAATGGGTGGATGAAGGTATGAAAATGGATGGATGCGGGATGGATGGATACGAGGTAGTAACAAAGGCGCCCTAACAATTCGATGCTTCAGCATGCTTTTTTGCCTTCCATCTTACTGTAATAGCGGCCTTTAAGATCAAACATAGATTCATCAATTTAAAAACCTCCATTTAAAGCATTTGTGTCGTGGTAACAACTGTCCAAAAGCTTAGTAACACAAGACCATTCCCCCTTCTTTTGTAGATCAGCATACGCTTGTCACTGACATAACCATGCACACATACACACTGACGACATGTGGCCAGGTAGCAACCAAGCCTACCCGGGTTCCCCTGTTACTCATTCACTTGTTTTGCGAGGAAGCAAAAACACGCATTGGTGGTTTTGTTTGTTTTAATTAAGAAAATACATATACAGCTCATTCCTTCCCTTGACTCCAAACTTGGGCACAAAGTAGAGATTGATACCGAATTTCCACTCTTCTCTTCCCTTAAAATCAAACCATGGAGATTGTTGCTAGAGGCCTAGGAATTGTAGTTTTTTAACTATTTTTAGGCACTAATACCCTCAGAATTTTTTAAGGTATATGGTATAAGGGTGAGATTGAAACTCTGTGGATGGGATTAAGCAGACCCTCTCCACAAGCAAGATAAATCATAACATGGGGGCTCACAGCAACCTTAAAATCCCGTCGGGGAACGGTAAATGACAGTCATTGTGGTTGCTTAGTTTTACATCAGTAGTATATGCAGCCTTCTTAAAGGTATCTAATGAGTGGGAGACAAAACCCCTTAAATTTATTTGGCTAAACCCTGCATTAAGTTGCTTTATCATGCAGATTAAAAATATGCCATGGTTAAATCTTAAAACGCTCGTGAAAGTGAGCGAGGATAAGTAGATGGACAGCCTAAAACAAGCCCTATGTCTCGGTGGGCAGCAGTAAGCCTTAATGGTGATCGCCTAATTGAATAACAGTAGTATGTGCAACTTACCTAAGTCATTTAATAGTAAGCAAAGCCCTCAAAGTTATTTGGCGATGCCTTCATCTTCATTTATTTCATCGTCCAGCTGTTGGATTTCGTCACGGTCACGCCTTCTGAGGCGCGCGTGTGAAAGTGACCGAGTAGAAAATCGATAGTCAATTTGCAGGGGCGCTGTACGCTCACACGCCTCGCAAAGCGCACGCCCAAATGCGCAATTATCGATAGCCAAAATCGATAGACGCTCGTCAAGGTTGCAAGGCACGCGCGGTCTTGCCCGAGAGAGCGGCCTTTAGGGGCGTGCACTCTCACGAGAAGCGAGTGAAAGGGGAGGGAGATAATAAAACCAATTCATTTTTTAGTTTCTCATACAAAAAAGACTGAAATGAAATCTGGTGGACGCGCAGGGTACTTGTAAACCTGTCTGGTATGATACGTCCGTAGAGGTATTTCATTCATTGTAAATGGTACGGTTTTTCCCATTTGTACTCGCCCATTGGGGTTAATCGGTGCCAAAAAGAAAAATTCACAAGGATGACAAATTCGTAGCCATGGCGATATGTCTATAAAAGGAAGGAATAAGCAAATGAATTATAAGTTTTCTGCAAACCAGCCCCTTGGCAATCCATGCGAGTCCAGTGATTTGTAGAGCAGTTAAAGAGTTCGCATTTTTAAGCGCCAAATAGGTGGTTTCAGTGGAGCCGATTCGAGTCCAGTGGTCGAGAGTGGCGATAGCGATTGAAACCTGTTTTCGTCTCCCTTAATTTGGGTCATTTAGCCTTAGCTCCGATCAGATCAGTTTCCTCTTTCTATACACAAAATAATGGAATGGCGTTTTCAGCAGGATGCTCAACAATAACATGGGTAAATCGCTCCAATGAAACTCAAATTTAGACTTATTTTGGCATTTTATTGTGTATAATGACAATTGTGGATTTGTGACACCTCTCAGTGCTCAATGACTCAAGAAGACCGGCTTTTCGTTACACTCACATTGATTTGTTTTCAAGAGCGAAAGTAAATAAAATCGAAAACTACAGTACGTGGTAAACAAACGAGGAGAGAAATATTTTGTGCTGTATTTATGCTTCACAAAAATTCCATGGCGTCTCCAGTCCCACGTAAAAAAAACCTCTTCCGTGACGGGACGAGGTTTATTTTGAAGTGAATCAAAGTGATGGACGACTATGAGGAGGGATAAAAAGCCTTCTAAAAAAAACATATGTTATTCTTCGACACAGTCTTTTATTACCCCTTCTCTCCTGTCCTCCCTTTGGTTACTCTCGCTTCAGATGGAATGAGATTCCCTGTAGCACCTGCTACTTAAATAATTAAGTAGCAGGATGTTTGAGTTGACTCCATTTGAAACAGGAAAAATAGCTAATTTGAGATATTTTATGTATAACGCCAATGCAATTTATTTGATTCCTTCAATTAAAAGACGAGAAAGAATATATACATTCATATGACTCAATTTCCCCACTTCAGGTGCTTCTAAAGTTGATAAAAGGCGTTATTTCCTGATAAAGTGTTTCACGATGGAGTTACAGAGCCTAGCTTCAGTTTGTTCCATTTCAACTTCCTTTTTATCTTTCAGTTTTCACTTTCGTTCCGTACTTAATAATACGGTTGTGTAATGCTGATGGGGAAAGTTGGAAAACATCACTTAGAGGAGCCTGTGCCTCTTCGCAGCAGTACGTTTTGACTTGCTATGAGGTCCTTCGCCGCACTGTCATGTCCGACTAATTTTAAGTCCTGCCTATCTCTCAAGAAGAAATTTTATTTCCCACTTCCATTCTGACTTAAAGCCGTGGCAGATGAGCGTTTGATAATCTGACTTTCTAGGTTACCGAAAAACTGTTACGAGACGCGACGGGTCATCTACCGTCCATTCGACCGACCGACTAGCAGACAGTGGTTTAGATCCACCGTTCTTTGGCTTATGGGCACCACTCTGCTGTCAATGCTTACTGCTCAGTCTGTTCATCAGCCGGTAGCCAGTCTGACACAAACAATATGACATGGATCAGAGGAGACTTTCATAATTCACATCAAGCAGAGGAGTATGTGTGTGTGTAACCGCTGTCAGGCAGACAGATGGAGATAGAGGGAGACAGGCAGGCAAAGCGACGTACAGGCAGTAAGACAGAGAAGAAGCAGAGATAGAAGGACACAGATGAATGTAGTGATGGGTAGAGGGAGAGAGGAGGTTTGCGAGGAAATTTTGGTACGCAGAACGCGAAATTGTATCCGTGATGGTCTAGCGGCTCGGATTCAACTCCAGGTCCGAGGGGTGCTCTTTGACTGCTTCCACGGTCACCGAGGTGTACTGCAATCTGCCACAAACCCAGGCACCAGGACACCAAGCCAGATGCCAAACAGTAAAATGGATGAATTCATTGCCAGGAGTAGAGGATTTTTAACCTGAAAACGGTCCATTTGCCTTTGAATTTCGCCACCAGTACGTAACAATTCAAAGTATTTCTCGCCACATTTTCTCCGTCAGTGAAGGGACAAAGTTGCCGAGAGGTTTCTACAGCCCCACAACCGAGTTGATGTCCATTTGTTCAGCAACAGAGGTCAAAGTGCAGCCATCATACCCATCAAACCAGTATTTTATGATTTTTAGGGGTTTTAAAATCGGAGTAAGGTAACAGAGTACACAATAAGGTGTATTAAAGCGGTAGGATATCCCATTTTTGGCAATCCAGGACAAAGGTGTGGATTTAAACACTAAGATATGTACTTGTCATGTCAACACCGAGAGCTAAACTGTTGACCTTATCACCTTTTATGGTTAATACTGCCCAAAAATAGATAAACCTAGTCAGCAAATGATAATTAATAGCTTTGTATCGTTTAGCCTCAATTAATTGGTGTTAGGGAAAGGCAAAAGTCGGAATTCAGCAGTTAGTGGGTAGTACCCGCCTTTGTGCCCAAGTTCGAAGCCCAGGGAAGAAATGCACCGGATATGCATTTTGTAGATTAAAACAAACAACAAACCACAAATATGTGTTTTTGTTTACTTCAAAACCACAAGTGAATAAGCAACAACAGAAGACGGGTGTGCGTAGTTACTAGCGCGGAACAAGTCGTCAGTGTGTGTGTGTTTGAGTGTGTGGTTTTTTTTCAATGACAGCTGTGTACGCCTACCAAAGAAGGGGAGAGGGATATGTTAATGTTTTTCGACAGTAGTTTCCAAGCCAAGAACATTTTAAATGGGCGATTTAGATTAACAAATTTGGGTATGGACCGAGTTGAACACTGATACGACAAAAAGAGAGGCAGACAATTTCCTGAGACCTCAATTTAGTAGGTGGGCCTCCATTCTGTTTGAACGTTATTTCTAGGTTTATTTGTTAATTTGCAATTAATCGTCCATCCTGCATCCATCCAACCACCCATCCACCCATCTATCCTGTGTCCATCCACCCTGTATCCATCCATCCTGTGTCCATCCATCCATCCATCCATCCTGTGTCCATCCATCCATCCATCCATCCATCCATCCATCCATCCATCCATCCATCCATCCATCCATCCATCCATCCATCCTTTTTTGTATCCATCCGTCCATCCATCCATTTTCATACCTTCATCCACCCATTTCAGACCTCTCTACGTCACTAGGAAAGGTAGGATTTGTTCTCTGCCTCTTCCATCTCCCAGTCAATTGTGGCCATGTCATTATCTACTGTCAATGTCACGACGAGGTAGATGATGAGGGCGATGATCATCAGCTGGAGACTTGAAACATAACGGTAAGACTGGAGAGAATATAGACGAGGATGAAGCTGAACCTAGAACAGGAACAGTATTTGCTTCCACCTCCTCATGACTGTGGTGCAAGTCTTCTCAAAACGAGGCTTCCCTGCTGTCAAAAGGTACGCTGTTTGGTAGGAATAACGACTTGACTTCCTATCCACTGATTCGTTAGTCACTGGTCCAGCTTTTTTTCACACATGCCACTAAGTTATGTGGTTGTGCAGGTGTACTCCATGTAGAAGATGCTTTCCACCTGCCATTAATGAGGACTGAACCAATAAGCCATGAAAAGTGAACAATAGAGTGTGCAAAACAGCACAAGCATGGAGGGGGAAAGGGAGGGGGAGGGGGAGAGAGAGAGAGAGAGACAAAGTTAGTACAGTGTGGTGGAGACGAAGTGGTGTTGGTGATGGTGGTGTTGGTAGATCGTTTGAGCATATCGATGGTGTGTTCGTTCACTCAACAAAGGACACTTCTCACCATTAGTCAGCCTGTCGGCCTGCCAGCCCCTCAATCGGCCACGCTGTTAACTAGGCCGTCGGTCAGTCATCGAACAATGTCAAGGGCAGTGCAGTGCAGTGCAGTGCAGTGCAGTGCGGTTTAGTGCGGTGTGGTGCGGTGCAGTGAACAACACGTTTCTGCAAGTTTTGTGAAAGAAGTGAGGAGCACGAACCGAATTGACAGTCTTGACCACCGATGTTCGTGTTTTGCGAGTGCGTGTGAATGGAACTCATTGGGCATGCCGCTTCCACCAGGACATTCATTGTCCAGTTAAGGTGGCTGTCACTGACTTATCTCACCATCCATATGGAATGTCATGGCAGGATGTTGACACGTCAATCTCAACTCATTCGTCACCGACAACACACGACGGAGGATTGAGCACAGGAGAAACGATTTGTCTTGCTTGAGGGTGGATGGAGAACGTTTGTGGACGCAAGGCGTTGCCATTACGTAACTCGTCAGCCAAACGGAGTTATTTACACCTCTACTACTGAGCTGTCGGTTCCACTAGCTCACTCTCCACACGACCTGTGCAGCTGACTACGTCGAGATACTACAACAAAGCTACTGCAGCCTTCGTGGGTAGTTGGGGTGGGTTAGTGGAGTCAAAGGACTAGAAGCACATCTGTGGGGTTAAAGCAGTGTCAGCTGCAGACGTAGCAGGAGGTTGGGAATCGACACTGGCAGGAAGACAGTGGAGAGCACAACAAGGCGCAGCGTGCCAATCGACTGGTGTGTATCCACCTACTCATCATCATTCATCAAGTTCACGAGTCCGACAGGTCACAACACCCAGGTATCACTAAGAGCAGTGCCCTCTTCTGGGCCCACCCAAATTTTGCCACTTCCTCCTGGTAAACCTGTTGGCAAAATCGCCCACGCCTTGATTCAAAGTAAGTTGATTGCTAGCATTGCCGACCTGCTTGTTCAGCAGAACTTGTCATCAAGCTACTCTGTATATTGCCTTTAATCACTACCCTGCCCTTGGTACCTCCACCTAATGTTGCACAATGCTGTGGACTGGCTACCGCAAGGAAAATACCACTTGCAATTCGACGCCTTCGTACTGATGCACCTCGACGTCTACTTGGATGGACTTGCATCATGCCATATTTCCCGTAGGAGGACAGTCTTGAAAAGGGGAATTTTACTTCGGATGGGACGAGGGTGACTGAACAATCCCCCTTATTAATGTGGTACCTGGTCTTCGAATTGCACCTCCAAGTGATCAATTGACGGTGGAAGGCTCTTGCTAAAGTTGGTTGTTGAAGCCGCACGAATGCTTTGATGCAATTTGCTGTGTACCTTGCTACAATGACTTAATATGGCAAAAAACTTTCGCTTCTGCGGTACTCTTCCCTGTTCTCTCCACAGTTTTCCTCATATTTTAGTGCCCTACATTCTACAACGCCCTTAGAAGGCGAGTTTGTAGAGTTGTAAAAGCTTTTCTTTGGGATGGTGTGAGAGCTCCACGTACAAACCACAAAGAGTTGACGAATTATCTGATTATTTTGACAACTTGCCACCACGTCCAGGATGACTCTTTCTTAATGACAGTAAAAAACAATGTAAATTTGATGATCTGATGGAAAACCCTCTTTTTAAGAATTTGCGAGGGCTAATGAGCCAATAAGGGAAGTCTTATTCCTACAAGCTAACGAGATGAGGTTTGTTGCTTTAGAATGGGGAGAAGAGAGGGAGGATAATGCTTCATCCCTCTCTACTATGCGACGACTCACCTATTTCAGCATTTAGACTATAGAGGATTTGTTTTAATGCGCATCCACAGACACAAATGTCCTCCATCACGTCGGTTTTGTAAATTCAGGTGGGAGATGGAGAAACCAAGATTCGAGGGAGATATCTTCAGTATCAGAGTCCTGCCATCATTCAATAAAAATAGCAACCCACTCATAGGAGGTGAGGAGAGGCAGGAAGTGTCAAATCAGCAAACCGTATGCCTTCGCATTTGTCATTTCGGTAGGTGCGCTTCCAGCCGCTGAAGTTGGGTGATGAAATTTCATCACTTGTAGGAGGGTGACTGCCAAGATCAGCCTTGTATCGGAGGGGCCGGCATTGTAAAGTGCTGTCGTGAATTAAATCACTTTATTTGAGTGACACTGCAGTAGCATTAGGGCGCGTCGCCTTGGCTGGCATTACTTCGTGTCCTTATCCTTCCTTCTACTACTCTTGGCGATTTCAGTAGCAAATGCCAGCAGCTTGTCAGCTCCCGTGACAAGTCTAGGCAAGTCTTGCTCAAGCCTACTAGACAAGTTTCATAAGCATTGGGAGTTCTTAGGAGGCAGAGAACACAAACAATGCAGGACACCTTACAGGAAGAAATGATTCGGCTGGTTGGTGATACAAGAGCCGATCGAGATTTACACTACTCTGTCGACATTACAAAACCTTCGGAGTTTCAGAGTGAGGCGGAAGAAAGGTTTAAGTGCTGATAGAAGAGTTGCAAGTCTCGACTACCTTCAGCAAACACTACAGTCTTCTGTACTGCAGGAAAGCCATTAACAACTGAGGCCACACTAGCTGTAAACCATCTAGAAAAGCACTCTTCGGAGCTGTCTACTGCACCTACATTAAGGTGTCAATTAAGTGAATACATCATAGCTCCTTTACACTTCCACCAGATGGATGGAACCCCAGTAGATATGGCTGGGCAGCATTGAAGTGTGAAGTAACTGATCCAGGAGGAATTGGGGGCGCATCCTTACCTCTTGAAACCGCTTTAAACTCCATCCTTGATTAAATGACTCTGCTTTTAGGCCTGCATATTCCTTCTTTCCCCAACACACTTCTTCAACAGGACGAAACTCTAGATTTAGCGAAATCACAAAGGGAGATCCGTGACGTTGTGGCCAAACCTCTCCTCAGTTGCATGGGAATTCTATACCTGGCACGGTTGGTCCATGGGTGTTTTTCCTTGCGGCACTGACTACGTTTTGATGGACGACGCAGGAGATCGACCAAGGGCAGCGCCGGGGACTATGCTCAAAGGAATGGGTGACTGTGTTATACTTTGATTAGTTTTGTTTTTGTGAACAATTAAGGCTTCGTCTTTATACTTTCCTTGGACGATATGGCCTCCAGGCCATATCAGTAACCCCCCGTCTTTTTGGCCGTTAGTGATGCGAAATCTGCTCCTGTGAAATTCAAAACGTCCTCAGATAGAACCAGAGATGCCATGATGACTTTACCTTAAGGTCTAAATGTTGCCTGCTCCATAAGTGGTGGAACAGGCAGTGGATTTGGTGGAGATGTCTAGCTCTCTGAGGGACGGGAGTTCGGCGAGCAGTACTTGGGCAGATGGCGTTCCACACAGCAAGCAAAGCAAGGAAGATAACTTTCATGCTTTCATTGCCATGATAGAAGCCACAGTGTTCGTGCCGTAATTTTAAAGCCGCTCTTTCAGGGATGACTTCGTCTAAATCGAAATTGGAGCGATGTGCAAAAGTCAATCCACATTCAACAACTTTCACTAATCTAACCATCACAAAATATGCCCTCATCAGTGAAGTTGAATATGGCATCCAGTAATTGGCATTGGGATTGCTTCTCATCTGCCTCGGGTCTGCATGCTCCTGTCCTTGATGTAGTGACGCGATCATCCTCGATGGCGTAGAGAAGCTCTAATCTGAGGAACCAGTAGACTGGAGACACGAACGAGGTGCCAGGATACGACCGTGACTTCACTTAAACTCGTTCACTACGTCTACTTATTTTTTTTTCCATTGACTTAAACAAAAGTAGACGTAAAAGAACATTCGACCATTTTCTCTACTCGTTGCTTCCACGTAAACACAAATTATTCGATTCCATCAAATCGAGAGTTTGAATTATTTCTTCTACACCGCACTTACAGTCCCCTCGGTCTACACTCACCAGATTGCAAGACACGACGCATTCCATGCGTGTCATTTGTGTTGACATTCCACCAGCTCTTCTGTGCACATACACGGTCAAGTTCTACCCAGACCCATGCACCATACAAATTTTTTTGATGCCCTAATTTCACAGCATATTTCTTACTTGAAGACCTAAATTTCCCAATGCAGAGGGTTGTAGCTTCAAAAGCGATTCTTAATGGGGTCTTTTGAACTTCCAGACAAAACAGACGTTCTGTCACCATGTTCTTTCTTTCCTTCCGACGGGAAAGTAATAATTTTTTTATTTTTAAATGCGGACTCGAATACCGACTACTTATATACAGTTGGGGCGCGATAATCCCGTGCACATCCATTATCTGGAGTGCCGAGTCGTGGATTGGTACAGTCCTCGTACATCAATATTACATTGAGTGGCCTTGACCTTACCGCCTACATGCTATACTGGCTAATAAGGAGACCTCAATCAGAGGGCAAGTCGAGGGAGTTTCTAGAAACACCGGTCTAATCAAAATGGGAGAAGAAGGACTTTAATACCCACTACATGTGTATAACCAGAGTAAGATACCTGCAAGAGCGTCTATTGACTCTCGTGTACTGAATGACCTTGACCTTACCGTCTTTACGTGTAATGAGTGAATGAAGAGGCGTCAACTAGGAGGTAAACCGAGGCCTGCTCTTGAATGTTCGGGGAACCAAATTTCAGGACAAAAAACTTTACTAATGTTTAAATCGAAATGTTTTCTAGAGGTCGTAGATGACTTCAACGATTGGCAGTTTCGTCAAACTATTTCAAAAGAACTTTTGAAATCGTATTCAGCACATTTTGGTCCCTTCACTCTCGCTTTTGTTGGCTTTAGATTCCTGGAAATGAATCTATATCTATTCTAGCTGGCTACAGACCACGTGCCAGGGTGACCTGAAACAAACACCGATTAAGTTGACAGCGCAACGCTTGATTAGAACGGTGGGTAGGGGAAAGGCGTACTGGAGAGCCTTCATTATCACTGGTGCTAGCAAAACAACACCAGCTGAATCAACAAGGTAGGGGGATGAGGAGAACGAGATGTTTTCACATGTAGTGTTTACTTTCTTGAATGTCTCCCATTGTATGAATAGACAGACGCCTAATTAGTCATGTGGGATGGATGTGCCAAACACTTGCGGATAAAGTGATAAAAATGAGTAAGAAAAAGTTAAAAAGAAGTGGATTTCTACATTCTTAGTTTAAATATTAGGCAGAAGAGGTATAGAGTGAACTGGAATGGGAAGCCGAGTGGCGTTCAGGTCAAACGGAGATTTTCAAGCTTGCCAAAGATAAGGACGTGAAAATAGCTGCAATCGGTGTATTTATTCACGCATTTTATTATCAGTGTTTAAACTGGACACTCCTCTTGTCTTAATGTTCATTTTTATCGTGGATTGAAGTGATATGACACTCTTCCTTATTGCACCATGATGCGATCAGATGAAGTCCCAGACCGCATTTTACAAGGCATCTTGTAATCCAATACAGAATTTAACCCCTCCTTGTAGCTGGAATACCCTTAAGTGTTCCTGTGTAACTAATTTGTGGTTTTCAACCATTGCCCACTAGAATTAATCATCTTGGCAGTTTGTGTGGGCCTCAGCCGGGCGTCCCGAACGTTAAGGATTTTCAGCACTGATTGGCAAGACTGTAATCACCTCATCCAGGATCTTCACTAACCTGCATTCAACCGAATTTGAGATTGATACTGTTCAAATGTCCTTTGCTGAGCACTGAATTTGAGGCTTCACATATCCACGAGTTGATGCATCCAAGCATTTGGGTTGTAAGACCATTTTTGATCAAAAACTTTGGTCACTTTGTCTGCCATTTTGATAGATGGTGCCCAGAGTAGACTGGTCTGTAGCGTTTGAAACAGCCACATCTGGCTCCTGCTGTCATGCCTCTATGTGGGCGTAAATACAAAATTCCCGGTTTGACTTGAGCATCTTTTGTACCTATCTTTACCATAATTTGGGTTGCCACAGAGAGAAATTTTGAAATTAGCTCTTTTATTAATGTCATCGTCCTCGGTACCTTCAACCAATAGGTCGGACACTATTAAAGAAAACCTTATAGCATCAATGAGGTCTGTGGCATGCTTTTCCCCATTTCTTCCCACAGGGTCTGCAACAGTCTCCATCCACGGGCTGGAGATGGAGGACGAGGTTTACAGTGTGCTCCATTTAGGCATGAAAAGTCAACAATGCTGGCTGTGGAAAGCAAATCCGATCCCAAAGGGCAACTACTCCTACATCTATTACAAATCCTAACAGAAGGGTCGAAAATGAGCCAGATTGGATCAACCTCGTGACTAAGACGGAGCCACCAGTTCCCTAGAGGTGGGAGGAGTGGAAAAGGGTGACAAATTCTTTCCTTGACCATTCCTCTCGATCCTAGGCTCTGAAATTAAAAGTAGAAAGTAAAAACGACATAAACAGTACTAAGATTTCCCATCAATGTACTTTAAGGAGGTCTTTTGTTAAATGAAAGACAGTTTAATGTACTTTCTTGGGGAGGGAGCTCTTCATAAGCCCTGAAGGACTTATTTACTGATTGTACTTTAAAGGTACTGAGTGGTGGTTGATTTAAGGAGGCTGCCCTGTCAAGTTGCCTCATTAATATTTGACTTGCGTGGTGATAAAACTGTGGGTTGACACCCCATCAAGTGGAAAGTGGGGAGGTGCACTGAGAGGCGCAGAAATGCCTCCTACTAATAGCTGTGAGGAAGAGATGTCAGAAAGCTGAATAGGTCACGGGTTTGGTGATCTACACTTCTTTTGGGCATTTTATGAACATGTTTCCTGCATTTGTCTTGGCTTTGACTGGTATGTGGTGAAGTGGCTTTTCAGAGTACCCCAAATCCCACTAAGTGAAAGAACGAGATATTGGCTACCCCCAAACAATCCCCACCTCTCTCTCCCCTTCCCGACCTACTTAGTCTCTAGGTGAGCGGTGTTGGCCTGATGTATGTGATCTCCAGATTACTTTATCCACTACACAATGGAGTGAATACCAGTTACTCACAACTGCGGTCCATCAACTTGCTGGAAGGCAGTAAAACTTATGGTTATCCCAGAACCACTTCTTCTTGTAAAACAGCCTGGGTTAACCAATCACTTCACACCACCTTAAAACTCGCATATTAGAAGGCCTTATTACCAGAGTCGAGGACAGGATGGAGGGAGGGAAAGAGGGAGGCAGGCTGTTAGGAAGAGAGGCAAACAGTGCATCAACTTTTTCACATCATCCCCTGTGTCTTCTTCAGGAGATTGCCAGCACCTCCTGGTATCGGATAACTGCATGGAATAAGCAATAAGTGAAGAGTACAGGTGACTGGAATCCAAGTTGTTTGCGCACGGGAACAAAGTCTCGTGTTACAGTGAGATGGGTACCAATCATGCGTCCTATGGGGAGAGGATGGCAGATTGCAGTAATAAAGCTCATTTAGACCACTGAAGCGTCTTTTGTGGCCTCCTACTTTGCCCATTCGCTGCCAACAGTTCGGTTTACAGGTTTGCAAAGGTTAAATCACCTGTCAACGCACTCATTTATAGGATAAACGTTAGTGAAGGACCTAGTTATCAGTTTTAGAAGTTAGATTCTCGTTTAAGATGGTCGGGATCACGTCACTGACTAGACAGGCTTCAATAAAGCTCCTCAGTAACGTTTTTAAGTAATCTAGGCCAGAAGAATAGCTTATTTATACTTTTGAAAACTATGACATCTCTAAAAAGGCATTAGTTAATGGATGAACTACTGGCGTCACAAATACGTGACAGGTGCTCTTTATCAGATTGCTGTAGCTACCAAAAACCCACGTTTGGAGAACAATGGCAAAAGACGGTGTGCAAAACTACGTTCTTCGCCTGAAATGGAAAATTTCACCTCCATTTAGTCATGGAACAACTGCAGAATTGGTCACTTTGATAATGCAAATGGTGCGTGGGTCGGTTTATCTAAATGACATATCTGGCGAGAACCATGCTACACAACAGAATTAGGCAAATATCAAAAGTGGCAAAAAATTGGCCTTTTTTTAGGCGGGAAAATCACTCATACGAAGGCGGTACCTCCATTCTTCAGAATGAGGAATGACGTCTCTGCCAGTACATTTCTCTAAGTTTAGCGTGGCTAGACTTTTTATTCCTTATTAACAACGATTAATTTACATCCCTATCAACTGGGAAGAAGTTGTCACGGAAGGCCAAGTAAACGGGTTTCACATGTCATGCCTCAACAATAGGTGACAGTTTGCTTGTTTGTCTTCATTTTGTTCCTTTTCCGCCTATCTTCCACGAATGCTTCCTGAATTCTAATTTATCTTCCGACTGATTACCATTGGGAAGAAACGGCTTTTTTAGTTAGCCAACATATCATTGGTTGCCCTCACACTCCTCACTCATTACTCCACACTCACCTCAACCTTCCAGGGCAGGAACCACTTCATTCTCTCAATACTCTGCTTCCTCTTAGTTGATTCCTGTATACGGTGAATTGCAAACGCAATGGTTCACCGACTGGAGGCCAAAAATCGTGCCTCCCGACGAAACCAACCAGGGGAAAAATACTTCAAGTCAAGTGGAGGTTATACCTAGGCCCTTCAGGAAAGAGGTTGGAGTCTGTGAAATAAACAGCAAACGCCAGTAGACGGGTTTTCGAAATGGCAGTGCTTTATATAGTTGTGTCGGGACAGGGTTTCCTGCTTGTGCCTATCTGCCACATTAATCTCACTTTAGTGCCGCCAGCCGTGTATCCAGCAAGTAGAGAGGTGGAAGAGGTATCTTCGCACAGGTAGCGTTAACAGCTCCGTAACAAACTTTTGAAATGCTTCACGGATAGGTGTTGTCGGTAGCTTTCCTGCACACCACGGGACTGCGATAGTTGCCGAAGGTCGACTTTAATATCACAGCTTCTGTTAAGGGTCGCTCCAGATCTTCGCATCCATGGGATACACTTTTCTTCCGTCACGCCAAGGCTGATCACTCAGTGCTAGAAATCATGGTAAATGTCCCTTAGGATGGAGTTCGTTCTCTACTGCCACCAGTTCAGCGCGTCGAGACTTTCAGATGGCCTGAGAGGCTATCGACATGGCCAGGAGGCAAGTAGATTAGATTCGACCCACGAACTCAGCCCGTGATAAGTTTTGTGCTAGGTAAAGCCGCCTCTCTTGAATCACTTCAGATGTACAGAAGGACCCCTCTATTTAGAGGCTCTTTTAAAGGTAGTGTTTGAATGCTAACAATCGTGTACCATTTCAGTAGAAGAAGGTTTTGTACAAAAGGCGAGCAGTTTTCCCCTCTATCGAAATAAATTTCCAAATTGAACTTAAACACCTCTCTCAGGTCCAAATTTTTTAAGTCAACTTAGCCAGTATACTTTGGTTTCCGCCTTTGCAAAATTTACTAAACCAGGCAACACATTTTGATTTTTTCGACAAAATATTTGGAAATAAATAAACATCATTCTGCTCCTATGTCTAATCTCACTGGGCCAATGGTAAGCCAATGAGATATGGGCGAAACCCCGTCGCTGCATTGTCAAAACATTGTAACAACGGAGAGATGAAAAAATTATCTTATTTTCTCTTTATACAATTCATTGCCAAAATTGTATACCAAAGTTGTTCCGAAATTCTCCTATTACTTTATGCAATTCTAAAAGCATGAAGTTTGGGGTGGGACCAAGGCAGGACACTTCTGTCTTTTCGTACAAATTTTCATTTGTTTTTTAAAATAGGATTAATTCTGTCTCATATATCTACTTGCTTGAATTGTTTACAATATAGTGAAGACATCCGGTGACCAGAAGAATTCACGAGGTAGGGACTGCCCAAATTCATGCATAGCACTTGCCAAACAAAATGTTTGCCTACTGTCAATTCCCCTTTAGCAATGTTTCGTGCTTCTTGAGGGAGAAAAACCTGGTCCAAGTCACCTTTTCTTTTATCCTACCTCCATTGCCCTAGCGGTGCCTTCAATTTTTCTGTAAACATGGGACGGCGTCTTATTGTTGCCAAGACGAGGTGATGATCAAGACGAAGGGAATTATCGCCAAAGGAAAACAGGATGTGAGGATGCTGGCTGCCTCAAAAGTGGGGGCGGATAGTGGGATATTCAGTGGGTCGGTTGAGGATAACCGAAAAAAAGCATTCCTTACAAGTTAGCCAGTCAGTCGGCAAACAGTCCCTTCCCAATGACGCCGTTTATGTACAATAGGTGAGAAAAAATAAAAGAAAGGTTGGTATGCAAACAAAATGACAGTCTCTTAAATTGAATATTACATGTTTCTGATGCATGGCAGGTGGGGACCATTGCCTTGGGTTCAACTAGGACGACTTCCTCTTTGCAGATGATGCGGTTTTAAGCCAACGAACAGAAGACCTCGACATTAGTTTTAAGGAAATGCACTACTAGAGGCACGCAATTCTTCATTACGAAATGTTTGCTGTTTTGAAACCGAGGTAGAGCACATATATATCAGATCCGGCAAATGCCGTGTGATGCGAGGGTCAAAGTACTGGCATATAGGTTACTGCATGCATCAAGTCAGTCAAGTGAGCTGGACCGAAAGCAGTGCGAATTTTTAGTTGCCTGCATGAAATACAGAAAGGTTACTCTCAGTCCACCATTATTTGAGGCTTATCATGTAACCTGTCAGGCTAGATTTGGGCTGACAATAGAATATAATGAGCAAATTGTGCCAAAGGAAAACAAATATATCTTTCTTTATGAGCTATATATTTTTGTTAAAAGGTGTGGGCGTAAGAACAAACTCGCCACGAACACAATGTAAATTTATTGTGGGGATAGAGCTCTCCCCACCGTAGAGTCAATCTCAAGTAAATCGTAGGATTCATTCTGTTGCAGTAGATGCGAACAGATAAAGAAGGAGGAATGGAGAATATTTGGCAAAAAAAAGGTAAATTTGTTGCGTGAGAAGACTTTTTCACAGGCATACCGCATAGGTTTAAATGGTAAAATTGAACTGAAGCACAATGTAATGAAAATTGGCTCCTTGAGTAAGAGTACTAAATAACAAATTCATTTGATTCACATCCTGAATTATAGGGCTTGTAAATAATAGCAATTTGGGCTTCAAAGCAAATTTAAGCAAGGAAAGTAATAAATAATATGAGTACCGACAATAGTTCAGTCGAAAAATTAAAGGCACTGCTGTGTACCCAGTCAAAATAGCGATAATTACTAGGCGACTTAAACATGACAAACGGACACTAAAATCAAGGCCATTCAGTGGCCAAAAAGCTGACCCTTTTCATTTTAGTTAGCATTATTATTCTAAAACAAATTGCAGTTAAGTTGTCATAAAGTTGCTAGAAATTTTGTTCTTATGGAACCAGAAGGTTATGCATGCGAAAAATTCTAGTCCTTCAGCTGTCATCCCTGAAATCTCTGTTGGCGCCTAATGGAATTTGACTAAATTTTCCAAAAGAAATCTGTCCTCTAGCTTACTCTTTTGAAAGCCCACTACATTTTTTAATCGCTTTAGGGTAAAAAGTGGACACTAACTTCGCGTTCCACTTGCAAAATCGACTTCAAATCTACTGTGACAAGTGTCCAGGCGATTATGATGACGCAGTAGTTAAGCGAAATTTTTTATTTTAGCACTAACTACACATCAGAGTATTTTACAGGCCAGTTTCCCAATTTCTTCTGGTCATGAAGGATATTACAATTAGAACATGCAGTTCCTCAACCTTTTCGGCACGTAAGTCACAGAAATGCAAATCTTTTTTTGAGTCCTGAATGTGGCGAAAGATCACGTCACCACGCGAATGAGGTTCTTCATTGACCTAAAATATAAAGGTGTTTTTTAAGTCTAAAGGAAGTCTTCAAAGTGTTAATTTCACATGCTTTGAAAGTGTTTTTTTCTGGTAAATTTTGTGGATGCTTTTAATTATTTACACTGCAGTGTTGTTTACTTACAAGTAATTCTGTGCTTTATTTACAGCTTATAAATCTCATTTGTTTCTTTTGAAAAAACAAAAGGATAATTTTGATTAATTTGCCTTTAGTTTTTTAGGGCGGTGACTTCCAAAGGCTAGTTCCGTATGTTTGTGTTAGCCATTGTGGTCAGTACTCAGTATATTCTCACTTTGGAAAAACAAATAAGTACAACTTTTTAACATTCCGATTTCAGTTCTCAGGACACGGGCTGATGACTCATATTTAATACCTAGCACCTTATCGAAACCAGTTCAGCGTTTTACTTTGACATTTATCAAGACTGGATGGCTTCGTTGATTGCCAAATAGCCAGGGCCACAAGGTACCATCATTCCCTAGTCGGAAGCGTCATGTTTGACGCTTTAATAAAGAATTTGGTCAATGCACTTTGGTTAAAGGGCTTGCTGTTACGTACGAGACTTCTCGTAGGGTATCGCCATAGATGACTTTTCTAATAATGCGTTTGAGGAGGAAGTACTTGGAGATGGGGTTGACGCCCCGTATATTGGCGTATCGGTCGCAGAGCCACTTGAGTTCTGCCAGGAGGAGTTTACTCTGCATCGTCAAAACTTCATTTTCCTCCTTCAGTTGACCCAAATAACTCATCAACCGTTGTAAATCAACCCCTAAATGAGGAAAAATATGGTGCAAACGCCTTCTAGTATTGTTTTGAAGTATGTGTTGTATGAAAATTTTGAGAGGTGGGTTTCGTGCCAGACATAAAATTTCCTAAGCAAAGTTAGTAAACATCAGTCAAGTTGAAATTAAAAGGTAGAGCAATGGTTTAGGAAGTGCTAAAAATTTCTCCTTATCAGGACAAAGGTTTATTTTCTCGCAAACAGGGGTTTGATTTCGATTAACTAGGAGAACGTATCTTAAACAATGTCGTACAATGTGTTTTTGAGGTGTAAGAACCTGCCTAGCCACGGATAACGCTTCTTGCAAAAGGTCCATGAGTGGTTCAGCCACTTGAAAGGCAAGTAATGAGTCTAAAAAGATGGGCGATTCTCTTGTCAAATTCACGTACAAAATTGACCTTCTGTAACGCGGTTACCGTGACAACAGAGGTCATGTTGAACAAAATGAATGTGAAAA
Organism: Echinococcus granulosus; assembly: GCF_000524195.1. Lineage (NCBI taxonomy): Eukaryota > Metazoa > Platyhelminthes > Cestoda > Cyclophyllidea > Taeniidae > Echinococcus > Echinococcus granulosus. Next base: position 70,022 of record NW_020170485.1, read on the forward strand.
GCAGTATAAACCCTTCATTTTATAAATAGAAAATACTTTTTGCTTCATCTTTTGTCCAATTCTGAGAAAGAAATTTCATGCAAGGGGAAGAGGGAGAACGTATTTAATAGTTATTCTTGTTAATAAATTCCTTTTTATGGAAGATGAGGTAAAGTAGGAAAACTAAAATATTTTATTTTGCAAGTTAGTCCGATTTTTCTTAAAGAAAATGATCCACTGCAAAGAAAGTATGCTATTATACAAGGCCATATAGAAAGGTACGCGTAAGTATACCCATTAATCTCTCTTGTGTATACCCTTCAATCCACTCCTTACCACTATGGGGGAGGTATTTTTTGTCAAGCAAAGTCGTTACTTTCTTCCCATTAATTTATTATGCTTATCCAACTCGTTCATGAATTTTTTCGTACGGAACTTCATGTCCCATTAGGGCTAATGAAGTAGAAAGGCCGCAGCTGTATTTTGCTGGACTTCAACAAGTACACGATCGCCTAGTGAATAATTTTATTTGCAGTGCACAACACGCAAAGGCAGCCTAGTTCAGTCCCCTGGGGATGAAGTAGTGTGTTCCTCACTTGCATGAGTTGGGGACAGTGGGTGGTGGAGTGTTGAGCAAATCGTTTGGAGATTACCACTGAGGTGTTTGTTTGCATTACGAAATACTGGAATACAAGAGCCATCCCTTGTTATTATTTAGTCTGTCAGTCACTCAGTCATTCAGACAGCCAGCTGTCCACCCCCAACAGTTCACATTTATGGAGACATGTCTAGGAAATGAAAACGAAAAAACTGACAGTCCTGTCAGGTGCCAATTTGCTTGGCTTCCACCACAAATCGCTCTTCTAGGTCGGCGTCGGTGCGAAGTGTGTGGTTCATCCCCATTCACAGATAATACTAATTGAGGTTTTCGTCACAGCAGTCTCAAGTGAACGCCTTAGTGGCGAGACACACTCCTTCATGGCGAAGTGAGGACCGCCTTGAGATTGCAGTGGTGATTTAAAGCTGAAGTCAAAGTGATTTTAGCGAATTCACACCTTCACTTGCTATGCAGTCTATTTGTGGAAAAACAGCTCTACCTTTGCATTTGAGGCGAAGTAGGCTCGTTTAGCCGACAAGTTGGAATCCAGATTCAACTGTCATTATGACATGGGAGTTTAAAGTGGGCAGAAGCGAGTGAAGACCACAAGAAGGGGTGTCAAATCAACATCATATGCACCTTGAAATTCAGACATACAAACAGGCAGATCAAACTAATCGTGCATAAAATATTTTGCTAGTTGAACTAAAACCCGTAGACAGTGTTAAAGTACTGAAAGGATTACGTACTGTCAAAAGCCTCCTCCTTTTTTCGGAAGGCTTCAGCCTCTTTCACCCGACTGCCTATCACCGATCCACTCTTAATGGACTGCTGGAAGCTGCGATCCGATATACTTCCTCCATTCTTCGAGTAGTACATTGCCACATCCTTTGCCACGCTGGAATGAACTGCACAGACTTGCAGGAATAAGTGAGTCCTCTGTACACAGGCCTTCAATTGCTTGAATCTTGTCAGTGGCTGTTTGTTCTTAGACGTCTCATAGACCTTTTCAATATGCTCCACAAGACTCATAATCTCCCGGAACTCACCCACCAGGGCTGTGTGCAGATCCCATGCCTCAAAGAACTCGGGTTGGAGGGACTCTTTTCTTTTCCAGCCCAATAGACAGGACAGTTGGTCCAGTTTTGTGGTGAGGAGGTCTGAGTTCTCCATCCGTCGCGACAGAAGGGCTGTTTTCGGGAGGTGGAGTGGAGATGCAAAGGGTGGTGAGAGTGCTCCGATTCCCTCGTAAGTGTGCCTTCTAATGGTCTTTCCACTTGGGGTGACCGACTGTCTTCGAGGGTGGTTGGTGCTTCTGTACTCAAACCTGTTTGAGTAGTGTCGACCTGTTGACCTTGAGAAGAGGTTAAGCATTCTGTGGGTCACTGAGACGGAGCTGGAAGTGGAATGAGAAAGTATAGTGACCAGGTTTTAATTTTGGAAAAGGCGATTTTCTGATTGGTTGATGGAGGGGAGCTTCTCATTGGTTAGGTAATTAAGCACCCACTGTTCTGTTAGGATTTCTGATTAAAAAGGAGAAGGATTTGTCTAAATCCAAAAGAATCCATCTGCGTATAAATGGCTGCAACGATACAAGGCGTATCCATCCATCCAGTTGTCCCGTACCCATTCATTCCTTGTCCATCCATCCATCAATCTCTTACCCATCCAAACATTCCTTTATCCTTTCACCCACTCACCGATCCCCCGTTCATTCACGTAATTTTGCGCATAATAGAGATTTGTTTGTTAAAGACACTTGAAAGTCCAAATTTTTGAATACAAACTTCCTCGATTTTTATTTTAGAAATAGTAAACAGGAGTGAGTCAGTGGGAAGTAAGATCTCTGCTTCTAGATACTAAATCCCATGCCGCGCTTGGTGGGAGAGGAGCGAGAGGGAGGCTGTCTTACCCTCATCCGCTTTCTCCCTCTTTCCTTGTTGCTTCTTCTCCCTGTAATAATTAAGAGCTTTCCTTGTCGGCGTTTGACAGTCAATTGACAATTTGGAAGTGGCTCATCAGGCTTGTCATTTTTTTGCTTTAAAAGCCACATAAAACATTATAAAATGGATTTATTGTTAGGCCTGTGCCTCGCTTACAAGAAAAGGGCAAAACTTTCTGGCACTGTCTTTGCAAAAATTGGAGAATAATGGTTTAATACAGAGAGGTTCAAATCAAAACGGGAATCCAAACGCAACGACACTATACACAGTGACAGATGACAAATGTATCCTAGAGCTGCTCGTCACGGCTGACGCACTTGTTG
>NW_020170485.1:72964-81517 GCF_000524195.1 Echinococcus granulosus
CAAGCCTGTCCAACTCACCTCAGTTGCTGTCATTCAAAACAGGGAACAACAGTGATGGCACCCCACGGAAGAGTATAAGTTGGCGAATAAAGTGTCTTGTCAACGAACGTGTACAACTGAAACTCGTAGATAGTCGCTCCACTGAACCGCTCAGCTGCAGCATCTCGGAATGGTTAGACGAATCTTAACCGACAGGTCAAGAATCACTCCCGTGAGGCAATGTTTGACATGCGGTATGTTTGATCCTGGGTAATCAGCTTACAATTTTTCCTTGAGAGATTAAATAGAACACATTAGCTTGTAAACATTTTCAGTCCTCAAGATCTGATGACCGCATTGTGTCCACAAGAGCGCTATTTTTGGGAATGACCTTGAATCACCTATTCCCGGTTTTGGCCTGAAGAATTTTTACAATTTCACATACTCATATTCTTCATAATTAACGACTGAAGAAATTGAGCCAACTTTGTTGCTTTTTTCATAAAAAAGCGTTTTACTTGTGTGAAAGGTTAAATATTTATTCATTTTAGCTGAACGACAAACCAGGCGATGGATAGACCCTCCCTAGAATGACCTTAAACCAGCTTTGAGGCGGGGTGAAAGAACTGTGAGGTCACCTCGCCTCTGGGGTAGTAAGATTTCCCTCGTGTGCCTTCTGCATGCATAATTAATCTCGACTGTCATACTCTCCAACGCGTTACATGCCGTGCTCCTCCTCGCCCTCCTCCTCTTTCAAGCTAATTAGTCCCTCACGACGCCCCCCAGGCGAATTTTAACCTAGAATACCGTAAACAAAATCAAAGCTGTACATTTTGGGTTTTCCATTTTCATTATGAACTATTTTCTAACTAAATACACACGGATCATGCAAAATTTTTAAGGAAATATCGGTTTTTCAGTCTATAGTTACAATTGGCACATAGACTCCCCACCCCCCCCTCCTCGGCATGCTTGTCTTTATTTCTGATTTAAAATACAAAAGAAACGATGTAGAATTTGTGGCTTTTTTTCGGAGAATTTTAAAAATAAGTATTAGTTATTTTAATCCGGCACACTTTAATTTTTGACAATGCGACATTCCGTTCATCTTCTGCTTCAAATAATGTTTTTATCAGTCAGACATGGAGAGGAAGATATGGACAGCGTCTGGGTTGAATGATATGCGACTTTTAACAGAACATTTTGTTTACTTTAAACGGGATGGTCTTCAAAGACATCGAATCCATTCATTAGATTCCATCCATGTGTCACTCCAGCCAGGGAGAAGTGCAGAGGTTGGCATGCACCCACTTGGTGCCTTTAAACCGGCAATCATTCCCAAATTGCCAAATTGGTTCGAATTAGGAGAGTGGATGGATGGATGGATGGATGGATACAGGATGGATACAGGGTAGATGGATGGATGGATGGAAAGACCTCATCGAGACTTCACTACCAAGGAGGCTCTCGATCCTCTTTGATAAGGTCTTACGTGTTCTCGTTAAATCAGCAGATCATGACGACCGTGCTGAATGCCACCTCGATAAAAGCAATGGAGCGTTTCCACTAAACTTACCCTTAGAAGTCAACGCAGAACTTTATATTTTTCTAGCAATTAATCCCTAAAAAGAACTCTTGAGCCATATTATTCGATGAGAGGGTGGGTAAAGGAGTGTCAGAAAGTACCTTATTCGCATCCTCGGTATTCTCTTGATAGCATCTCCCTCTTATACGGTTCCGTAAGAGGAAGGCGAGAGAAGGAGATAGTTGGGCGATAATCTTGCAGAGGAGGAAAAATAGTCAAGGCTAGGTCGTTTACACCTAATGGAGAGGTCTCTCAGCACATACGATTCGTGGCAAGACAGTGTCTTGCTAGGTTAGCACGGCTAGAAATGAAAATCTGGACCTCCAAAACCCATCTAGAGGTCTTATTGTATCTACTTGGTGCCAACATCTGCACCACTAAAAGAACCAGTTTAGTTACTGTTTTATAACCTGAATGAAGGGCGGAAACTTTGATGCCACCTGAGCCACATCACACAATTCGCTTTAAACAGTATCCACGTGTGTCACGTATATGTGACACTGGGAAAGAGCGTACCAAATTAACAAACATCTCATTCAACATCTAAAAATGTCTTTGAAAGCTCAATAAATTTACTTGCTAGTAAAATTGCTCATTTTTAGTCATTTGTAGGCATCAGCTCTTTTTGGTGCCAGACATTTCACAGCATCAAACAAAATTTAACAGTTAGTGGAGAGTTGGGGTTTTTTATGAATAAAAAATACCTTTATGATAATAAACTTTTGAAATAACTGGTGACCCGTAGTGTTAAGGTCATGCTAAAACGGAAGTTTAACCAACTATGGCAAATTTCTCTTAAGTTCATAAGAGACACCTCAAAAAGTATTCCAGTTAAAATGCCAAGGGAACGACAGCGACACCCTCAGCTAATGCGGAGATATTGTTTGTGCATAACTTCTCTGCCTTATAACCTCTTCCAGGGTGTGCCGAACTTGTTGGAATATGCTCAACGCTACAGCCTGCCTAAGACTGCGGTTACCTTTAAAGGTGCTTCGAGAAGGGCCTTCATCTTCACTGAGCTAGTTGGTCAGTACGCTTTGATATCTTGGAATGAAGGCATCTAAGCCTGATGGTCAAAGGTGCGGTGACTCGTAGGAAGACCAAGATGGTGACATTTCAGTTGATCAGCAAGGGATGCAACATGGCATTCTACAGCTTAGCCGGTATTCGAGCTGCCAGGTGTTGAAAGGAACTAAAAAACTGACCCTTGTGGATGATTGCGTAGCATAAAAGAGGGTTGAAACGGAGGGAAGGGGACTGAATAGGAAAAGACATTGGAAGGGAGCTTGATGTACAGGCTATGGCGACTGCAAAGCGTCATGCAGTCTTCAATACCAGACGGGTAATTTGTAGCCAGTCCGCCAGACAGCCAGCGGTCCACCTCCAACAGTTCACATTTAAGGAAGCATGTGAAAGAAATGAAGGAGGAAAAACCGACAATCCTGTGAGGTGCTTATTCACTCGGCAATCACCACAATTCTCTCTTCTCAGTTGACGTCTAAGTAAACCGTGTGTTTCATCCTCATTTTTTACGGTTCTCGGCACAGCAGCCTCAAAAAGACGCTTCAGTAGAGACAAGCAATCCTTCACCGTTGAAAACAGAAGACCATTTCTGGAACTTGCTGCACCACTCTGTTGGTGACTTAATGCCATAATCGGGCAAGTTTCAGCCATTTCTAAGCAATCCAAGTATGACAATGATTTTCTGCAGCTCTACGAACGCGATTTAGCCGGTGTTGTTTACCATGAGACCTCAGAATGGGAGGAAATCAGGGGAGGTCACAAGAAAGGGTGTCACAAGGCTGGCAGACATAGGCATTTCTACCCAATCTGTATAATGCATGCATTTTAAGACCTTCACAAATTTTACCCATCCATGGAAGTCAAAAGAAGGCATTTCAGGCGGCTCAGTCGATCACCACTGGAGCTTTTTTAATCACTACCTTCCCTCTTCCACAACAACGACTTGACGTTACTCATCACTCAACCGACAAATCTGATCAGTCACTGAAGGAACGAGTTGACATTCAAGCCGCCTTTTGGCACCAAGCACAGACACTACTGTGTTTATTACCATTGAATGATTTGTTTGTATCTTCCACTGTCCCAAGAGTGGCTTAAAGCGGCTCATTAGAACTGTGAGGCTATCATGCATAGCAGTGACCCTCAACTTTTAAGGTCCTCGGTCAACATTCATTAAAAACGACTCTTCAAGCATACATACTCTAGTTGGGCAAACCAGGTAAAAAGGCAGGAGATAGCCCGGAGGATGGGTAGACAACGAGGTTCATTCCACCGTCGTGGAGTGGCTCCATCGAACCATCTCTCCCGTATTACTTAGTCAGTCATCTTTTGCGCCTCTCCTGATTACTAGCCGACTGTAGTCAGACGAGTAATGCCTAAAGTCTAGGCAGGAGGGGAAGAAGGGAGGAGTGAAAAGGGAAGCGACTTCGGTACCCAAATGGTAGGTGTGTACATCCCCTTCTTATGTCCTGTCATCCGCTAGCATAGTGAATTGGAATGATGTGAGCACAAGGTAATGACATCACTGACTGAGGCGTGTCTTCGACAGAAAGAGCGTCTCCTACATTAATCGCGATGCCCACTGACGCTCACTTCAAAGACGAGTTTGTTTTCATCAAGTAGTGCAGGTTGATAGAACAATCATTTCGTTTCGCTTCTCCCTCAAAATGCCACCCAGCCTAGCAAAAATTGTTGAATTGAAGTGGTTAAACTCCCGTTTTACCATCGTGCCTGTCGACAATGCAAAAGATGCTGTAGAAATCATGGCTAAAAACTCAACACTGTTCCATATCATATCCTGATAATTTTAAAAGAAAAAGTTAAAAGTTTCCCCTTTTCTTTCCTTTCCCGTCCAGAAGATTGGAAACGCGCTTTGGACAATTCCATTTATAAGTTAATTGCATTATCCGGCTGTTTATTCCCTTGACCAGGTGATTAGCTAATGGTGACAGGAAACGTTGATAATCATCTCTTACAGAAGTGGCAACAAAAAAAGCAGAGGGAATGATAATTAAGATGGGCATTATGCCCCCCCTCCATCGCCCCTTCCTCCCTTCCACCTACCCTCAAATGTACTATGGAATGCTCCAGCAGGCAATACATTTCCTCTTTTCTCGCAAGTAGAAGTCCTTCTTACACAAGTCTCAGTCACGCCTCATTGAGTAGGTAGGTCTCAATGGAAGAGGGATTAGGAAATGAGACATTTGTCGGCTTAATGAGCTTCAAAATGCGATTGCCATTTCTGATGGCATTCTAATAAGTCAGCCAGTCAGTCAGTGGGATACAAACCAAGTAGTTTTTTATAGGATGCCTCAAAATTTAAGATCAACAAGATGGCAGTCTTTTAGGAAAATTAGAATCTTTGGTTGCCGTATGTTGGTGGAGCTTTTTTGTTTGAAATTTCTTGAAGTTGCAACACTTTGTTAATCGTGACAAAGGGTAGATCCCCATCCTCAACGTGATTATGCACCTGCCTTTGGACGAATTACGGTCAAATTAATTTATTTAAATATTCTCGAAGGTGTAGATACTGACGTCTATGAAAGGCGTCTGTATTACGATGGTTGTTTATCTCTCGGTATTAGCGGGAAGCGACTTTTGACTTGGCCTTCGTACCACACCGGGTGGGCTGGCCTTCAGACCATACTAATAGCATAATTGCCTCCTCCGTGCTGAATATATATGTTCTGCCTGAGTATTATGGCTTCTCTTATCTTCAGAGAAGTCTCAAGACACTACATTGGTGGCAGCGGAGAGCGAACCTGATCCTAAAGGCCATCTATCCTGATTTCCTCTGCTGCATGATAAATCTCAGCGGAGCGGAAGAAGTACATATAATGCGGATGGGAGAATGATGATGGCCCTGAGTAGAAGGATTGAAGCTAACATCTGCCTTCCGTATCTATCCCAGTCCCGTGTTCTGCAGAAAAGCTATTAACAACTGAAGCGACACTAGTCGTGAACCGTCTAGAAATTTCCCTACAGACTTCCGGGTAGGCTGGCCTTCAGGAAATGCCAGTAGCCCAAATACCTTCTATGTACTAAAAATATGCATTCTGCCCGAGTATTATGTCTTCTTTTGTCTTTAGCGAAGTCCCGGGACGCTACACGTCATATTGTCTCAGGAAAGTGGTAATGTGTGGCTTATTCCTTTGCCGTGATACGAAGCACAGCATCCTAACTGTCCACGAAGGTAATATCAGCAATGCGAATCTGGACGCAACTTTGCATTAAACGTTCCCGAAGGACTAGAAGGTAGTGTACAAGATTACGTAGCACAGCAAGACTTCCCTGAAGACAAGAGAGGGCACAATACTCTGGCGGGATGTGCATTACCAACATAAAGCAGGACTTAGGTCTAAAGACCCGGCCCATAGGCCGAAATGTAATGGCGGAGCACCAGAGTAGCCCCTTTACCAAAACCGAGGGTTGAACAATCAAAGCATTATAATTGCACACAACACAAATGTGCCAAAAAAGCATAAATTTCCTGTCTACTCATTAATAATTGCTCAGCAATAACTGGAATATATTTTGACTCCGTTAATCTAATTTAATTAATTTTAATTTTAATTTAATAATTTGAAATTCAATTGATATTTTCCACAATTTGGGCAACAACAGGGCTGAAAAAAGTAGAGTCTGCAATCATTGATACTGTTCTTCCTGCTTATCAGATGACAGCCAGACTGTGTGGTCTCAGATTTTTTTTTTTTTTTGGAAAAAAGCAAGCATTGTATTAGTCAGTGCTGTCTGAATAGAAAAGGTGATGCAAACTGCCGGTTCAACGAAATCAGCATCTGAGGCCTTCTCCCAATTATTTAACAAACACTAACGTTTTTAAATATTTAAGAAAATTTTAGTAAGCCCATTGTGCAACGGATAAAGGGAGTAAGTATTTACAGTCACTTTTTAGTACACTGTAAAACCGAAGATCTTTTGAGGTACCACTACAGTTTCGGAGGCCCTGATTTTTGAAATTGGCGTTCTTGTTACAATTTGTGCTAATAAAAAGTACTGATCCTCATTCTGCGACAACTATTGCCAGCACCTCCATTCGGTTGGACAATTCAAGTAGTGGCTGCCGTTTGGTGGCTCCACGTCTGTCTGTGGTATAAAGCAGGTTTTCAATTGGCTCTCTCCAGACCCCACTGACCAATCACAACGGAGAGACAGTGTCCACCAATGAAATCACAGTAAAGATGTGATTAATTGTAACACCTCGATTATGCAATCTGTAAATAAGCTGATATTTTGGGCATTTCCAAGTGTTAATAGCATCCGATTTGCAAAATAAATCGGTAGACACTTTCGTCTATTGCTGATTTTGCATAAAAATTTTAAAGTAATTCAAAATAATGAGTTTTTGGATGCTGAGGTTATTAACTCTATGCCATTGTTCATTTAAACTAAGGCCAGAAAAGGTAATGTAGGGAGTAGTTGGTATTGTTAGATGTCACTCAAATCCACTTCAGAGGTTTTCCTACACCTTCATTGAGAATCGCGTTGCAAAATTCCTATCGACTTTTAAGTATGCTTGTCTGCGGAGGTGCGTGCTGATTCCTGTCGAGGCCTAGGCAGGACACCAAACTCAAAATATAAACAAATGGAAGCCAAAATAGCATTTCTACCTTTGTACTGAAGAACTGAGTTACTTTCGAGGCTATGCCACTATTTGCTAGCGTTTTTTCGAAACCCAGTGAAAAAAACCAAACATTTGATTCCTTTTATCCAATTTTTGAGCATTTGCCTGTTACATCATCCCTTTTATGATTAGAGTGTTGCTTTCTCCACAAAACTGTCACTTGTGTCATTTCTTTCACGATTTTGCACATTTATTTTCAGCCAAAATTCTCCTATAATTGCTCTTCTAAAGCCAGCTTTTTCGAAGGCGAGAAAAAGCACCAAGTTTTCAACATATTCGGAAGATTCAAAACCACCCACAACCTGCTAGCCGCCATCAAATCTGCTCAATTTTAGCCAAAGGATTGGCAAAAAATGGAGCATATTTGTTTTTCTTTTAGTCGTCAGAATACAGGGGGCCTGACTTTCCACCTGAATCTCCTCATTATGCACCGATTTATTAATCTATATACTGCTTGTTAACTCCAAGGCAGCTGTAAATAGCCATCTACTTACTTGTCCCAATAAGGTGTTTCTTCTCTCAGAGGTATTCCATTTTGTACTTTTTAAAAATCACCAAATTCCAAAACTTTACTGACTGTTTGCACCGAGAATAAAGACAATTCGAAATGAAGAAACAGAGCTTTAGGCAGATTAGTTAGTTAGTTGTTAGTTACACTTAAAATGGCAATTCGTCAGGCAAATTCTAGTCGATTTTAAAATTGCTTTAAAAGATGACTACTCCCAGCGTTGTGCCAAACTCAAATAAAATTTCGCTTTAGACATGCATTTGCGATTATCGAAATTTGTATGGTGATTTTGGTTTTGAAAAAGGAAAAAAGGGTTAGCGAAATAGGCATTTTGTTTAGTAATGATTTAAGATATTTTTCAAGTTTTTTTCTGACAGAGACGTCTGAAAATAAAAAAATGCACCTAAAATAAATAAGGTAGAGACCAAAAGAGAAAATAGAAGTAATAATTTGTAGTTAGCAGAAGTTGCAAAATATTCTAGCCTATCATTTAGGTTTGCGCAGGAATTGTAAGCTCCTTTTAATTGATGGAAAAAGGCGCGAATCATTAACCGCGAATTATTAAGAACTGATGCCGAAGCCAACCAACAGAAAACTGCCTCATGACTATTGGCTAATCAGAATATTGGCTTAAAGTAGTATAAGTAGGCTTGCGTAAATTTTTTTTCGGAAAAAAGCATATCAGAATATTGAATTATGCTTTTCAGAGGTTAAGGATTGTCAAATCAAATTCCTCAATTTCATTTTTGACAAAGACAACCAGTAGGCCTGAGGAGAAAAGCTTTGTGCTCTAAATTATGGGGCTAGTGTCAA
>NW_020170485.1:81617-83244 GCF_000524195.1 Echinococcus granulosus
CATCCCTTATTAATTAGTATAAAATTAATCATTATCCGGTTTAAGTCCTAACTGCATAGTAGTCATATTTGCATATATATTTCTACTGTCTGATCAAATCTCATGAGCTTTTTTATAAGGGAATGTTCTTTTTCTAAGATTTAAGCAAAGACAAAATTATATTTACTTTCCTAAAAAAGATGAACAAATAATATAGTAATGGATCGAAAGCAAATCATGATAATTGGGCTGAACAAAGGTGATTGAGAGTCAATGAGTGAGGTACTTCCTTTGGGCAAATAATTAAGAGGGATCCAGACATCTGTAGCTAGGTTCAAAACTGTATTGAATGACCAGCTGGCTAGTTGAGTCTGCCATTTGACGTATCCTTTGTGGAAAGTTGACTGGCATCTCCAGATGAGGGCGCCTGTGGAAGTGGCAAACGAGCTGCACGGAGGAGAGGCAGCAACCTATCAGACGTGTTTAGTAAGGGCGAAAAACTCTCCCTTGCAGAGTCGTCTTTGAGTAAGTTAGAAAGGTGGATATCCGTTAACCTCCTACTGGTGCTTGACTAATGATTGGTTAGCTTACGTGGGAAGACACTGATTGGACGCTTATCTTACAGGAAAAGTGTTTTGTTTCGCTAAAAGCTTATTTTTTCTCGTGAAAAAAGACCTTACTTCTTATCACAATGTACACATCATGACTTTTAACCAGCAAATCAGGGAAAAGCCCAAACTAATCCCTTGTTAGACTCACCTTTGACCTCTACACCAAGTTGGCCTTCTTATGAAAACGTACTGTAAGTCATACCAGCTTTAGCCATTGAAAATGATGCATTTAGACACACCAGATATTCTCCTATAAGTCGATGGTGAAAGTTAATATTTTTTTTTTACTGCCTTCAATACATCTCTCATTCCAACCAATAGGACCGTTGAATATGAGGTCACAGTGCTCATAAATCTTCTACGAGAATGAAGTAGAAAGGAATATATATCAAGATTTCTCTCCTTACCATGGTAGAAAGGGAGAGCCTGAGAATACATAGTAAAAAAGTTAATCTCAGGGGACTCGGGTGTACAGAGGTGAGGTGTTTTTCTAACTCTTTGCACGAGGTTGAGTCAAAAACCTCTTATGCCCTATTCTTTACCCGAAATCAATTATGTATTTTGTTCGGTGACCTGGCTACTTAACATTGTGGCTCTTCGGTAAAGGAAAGCAACGAATGTGATGGATGTCTTGCAGGGACAGGGTGGAAAAAGCCCTCAGTGTTGACTGATGCGTGCGCCGAAGGCACAAAACCATCTTCATCGGTGGATCTGCTCCGTATTGAAGGCAAAGTTCCCTTTGAGAGGATCGGAAGCTTCAAAATGCGCCGATGTCTTCAAACACTACTATATGGGAATTAAGAAGGAAGAATGAAAATGAGTTCTTTGAAAGGGAGAATAGCTGTTGGTGGGACTGGAAGAAATAGGCAACTACCTGTGCAATGCCTTTAATGTCAGTTCTGAGGTAGGACTTCACATAGCCACGTAGATATCCACCAGGATGGGAGCACAATTTGGGCACAAACAAGGATGGTCACAACCACAACTGCGATAACAACCACTACCAAAAGTAGCAGCACCATCATCATGGTCGTTAC
>NW_020170485.1:83344-88865 GCF_000524195.1 Echinococcus granulosus
AAGGTGGGGAGAGGAGGGGAGGCGGAAAAGGTGCATTGGCCGAAGAGGGGCTCGAACGATCGACGTTCGCGTTATTAGCACGGCAATCTAACCAATGAGCTGCCATGCAACGCCTCCTTTTTTGATTTTTTACTAACACGCTTACCAACTACCGTTGTTATTCCCACTCTTTTAACAGGATGCTATATTATGGCATATCTTCCCATATGCCGAAGTAACACAAAGCAACCAGGACGTGATTAAAGACCGGATGTATAAAGTAAGGTTTTGAAAATGAAGCTACTCATAATTCTTTACAAATACTCCTAACAACTTGAAGATGTTTCAGATATCTTAACATACTTTTTACAATACACTTACTTATTGTAGTTCCATTCAATGACTATATTCTTCAAATATTTGTGATTTAGGTCAAAAGATTAAACACTGAATGACATTAATTTGTTCTATTTCATGCCTTCACCTTGAAGGAGAGGCGAATGTTTGAATGTTAGCAGAATGTTTGCAGTTTTACCACAAAAAGGATCTCCTCGGAAATGAGCTCTTCTGGGATATACTTCAAAAATGAAAAAACTCTCCGTGCAATTTATCATGTCCACGTTAATTACTGGTTGGTTGAGGAGTGTTAGTCCCTCTTTTGCGCTTGATGATAGCGGCCGCGAAATATCACTTCGTGGTTAAACTAAACATCATTTGTCACTGCCTCTGCAAGAAGACAAAAAACTGGCGCTAATTTTACCTCAAGGCCTAAACCTCACCCCTAAGCGCTTCCGCTTTTAGCATACTTTTATCTCCCAACTGCCTTCATTGTTTGGCATGCGATTGCCTAATGCCGATGTCAGGGTAGACCAGAAACATACCGAGGAGGGATTCTGGTAGGTCTGATATAATCTTACTCCTTCCTATCCTTAGCTGTGGTGTAGGACCTGTCTGTCTGCAACTTGTGCTATAATGAAGGAGGAGGCCTTTTGTTGTCCTGTAAGAATGGAACTTTCTTCCCCTTAATTTGCTAGCTTTGACTGTTCTTACGCATCTCCGATTTGCATCAGACAGATCACAGCCGCAACTGTTTGGCAGGTTGGTGACGATTTATAGGAGAGTGCTATATCACCCAGTTCACTACATCCACAGAGCAGAAAGTCTTTGGGAAGTGGGGCGGGGAACGATTCGTTCTGAGGCGGCAAACAACGCTTTTAGAAAACTAAAAAACCATTTTTTTTACAAGTTAGCCATTCAGAAAGCTAGCAACAAAAAGCCTTTCCAATGGGGTGTTTTTATAAGGAAGGTGAAAGAAGTAACAAACAATTGACGGTTCCTGAAGCCTATTTTGACCTATTAATACGCAGCATGGGGAACCCACTCGATTAACTCCCATCACGACCTTTCTCACCGAACAGATAGCATAGGAATGGGGCAGCACCTATCTGTTATGGGCTGTAATAAACAGAAGTCTCTATGCGCGTGGTCAGGATCCCCCTGAGCTTTCAACCGGCTAGTTAATAGGCAAGACTTCAGAGCAGGTGTTGTTACGTGCTGGGGTAGGGTCAACCCAGGGAGTACTGAGTGCGACATTATCCCTCTCCGTGCCATACCTTAGCGACCTTGGATTTTGAGGCATTAACAGTGCAATTTTGAGGCCTTTGGTATGAAATAATTAGCCTAGTAGACAAGCCATCAACCGGAATTTTTGCATAATGAAACAAGGGCGTTTCTTAAGGCAGCGGGCACTACAGATAATTGGATGTTTCTTCATCCAACTTGTCAAATATCACTGAAAGTGTTCTTGATGCCCTAAGAGCAAGTAAGATCTTAAATGGAGATTAGCGAGTAGTGAGTTGGGATTAGCGAAACGTCCTTTTGCATTTCTATCAGAAATGGAGATACTTCCTCGGCGTAGCACTGATCCACCTTTGGAAGATTTTATCATTATTGCCCCATTCATTTCACCTTCTCTCGGCTCTGCGTCCTGCCATCGAATGAGGGTGGGTTCGGTGAGCAGACAGGTTCAAAGTAGGGTGAAAGGAGTAGCAAGCACCTGAAAGACTGACGCACGTCTACGTGAGCTGCAGCGAGGTCTCTCGACCCTCTGATGAATGGGATCTATGGTTATTGCTTACTGATGAGCAAAGTAACCAGGAGGCAGGTGATATCAAGCATGCTTCAACGCTTTTCCGAATAGGCACATAACCTTGCGGCCACCTCCGACCCACTGCGTTGCAATACTCACGTTAGTTGGGTAGGGAAATTATGCCATTCCATCCTCGTCTGATAATGGACTTCCAACTCGTTCAGCGGTAGCGCAACAGTACCATCGACAGACTTCCCCATATCATCCTCGGTGGTAACTTGAGAGCCTCACTTACGTCTGCACGATCAGAAGCGCCAGCCAAAATCTACCCCTTCACAAAAATTTGACGACATTTAATAAAGACGCAAAGGAGGCTCCACCTTTAAACCGAAAAGTCAATTATTAGAGAAGAAGGACGTCTGATGTAGGTGGGTAGAACTGTAAAAAAATTGGAAGAAGTGCGGCAAACGTTTCAGAAATACTGCAACGCCTTTGACTCTTCTGCCGTTGCATTTTGTCAAAGCAAAGCCACTAATTGGAGAAGTTAATTCAAGTCCGATCTTTTGAATTTGCCCGGGAAAAAAAGCAGATGGTAAGTCATACAAACTGCTTCACTCACGCGCTTATATCCATACAACTATCACCGAGTAAGGTGAAACATTCCAGGGAACAGCCCGTCCCAATTCGTCATTGGTACTTAACGTAATTCCACTTTTCAAAGTCGTCGGCGCATGTGAATTGTGATTTTACCGTTTCAAGCTCATCCAGCCACAGGTCGTATCAAGACTGTCATCTTGGATCACTGACAGACGCACCCCTGGCCATCTTTGGAACTTAGACACTATTCAAAAGCATCACTGGCTAGTGGCGTCCTCACCATATTAGGCCTGAGGTCATACTCATGGATTCAAAATTAACAAATTCATTCACCATCACACGCCGACGTCTGTCACTGCGTTTAGGACCGCCTGAACTAAACTACGGACTGTGCGTCAACTACGGAGCACACAAACCACAAGATCATCCATGAGGTCTTCATTTGCTTTAAATTCATCGCATAAAATGGCATTTTTATCGAAATTACCCATTCACGGAGACATGACCGAATTCCTAAGAGCAGCCACAGCCACCTACCTGAGGAAGTCCATCTACTGTGTAACGGTTATACTAAGTCAATGGTTTTATACAAAGAGAAATCACGGAAGTCCTTTCTTCTACTCTCCCACATCACCGACGCCGTCATCGGTAAACAACGAGACAAGAAAGTACGTATTGGAGTTGACAACGGTGCTGACGCTACCATCTTGACAGCATTCTGCAAGACACTGACGCAGTGGATGCACAAATCCTCTGCCCAGACTCAGAGACGCTGAGAGGAGACTGAAACACGCCTCTGCTGGTCCCCGATGCAAACGCAGAGCCTGGGCTGTTATGGGTGAGGAGGCCGCGACAGAAGCACCATCAAAAGCACCGTCAATATCACTATCATCACCAGTAATGACGTTATTAAGGAGTGGCCAGTGAATTCTCAGGAGAGTGCCTCTTGAGGTGCCCGCCAGGAGACCGTTCTCGGGTGCCCAGAGCAGCTGTTCCACACTTCCGATTAACAAAGCTGGAAGGCAAAAGGCACCGTTGAAGAGAAGCAAAATCTGTATTTCTTACCACACGGACTCGACAATAACGGAAACACGATTGGTCCAAAAGTCGCCATGGAAAACAGAGAGCTAATTGTGAAAGGAATTCATGGCATTGCAACAGTTGAAGAGCTATTTTATTAAGTATGATCGTAATGACATTGGCAGACGTCGGCCAATCTTAAACGATACAACTCAAATGTAAGACAAATGAAGCAAAGAACCATCAACAATCCTGTCACAAGTAGCACTTTTATGCAACGATTTGACTAACCTCGATTGTCTTCGTTCCTGCCACCATCCCATCTGGCAACTGTCTCCCCTAATTCTCTTAAAAGTGGTGTGATTGCCTAGTGCTAATATCCAATGGAAATAATAATTACTTGAATATGAAACCTGTCTAGGAGAGAACCAATTTTTCCTGCATCACTCATATCAAGCAGCACTAAAAATTGACCTGCACACCACAAGCTCAGGCAGCATTTCCAAATAGTGATCGGCGATTGGGGAGTAGTGAAAAGTCATTTTGCACTGCTGTCAAGAGTAGAAGAACTTCTCGGGGTGATGCAGCATCTACCTTGGAGTGATTTTATCTTCATCTATACCACCATCTCTTGGCTTTATGTTTTGATACTAGCCCTTCGCTAAATGACTGTCATGGAACATATTGGACAAGGAGCTTCCGCTGCGGCGCCGTCAGCGGATGAGGGTGGGTTTGTAAGGCAGCCAGGCTGGTATCACACGTATCTGATAAGTGGGTGCAAGGAGGGTTCAAAGTAAGGCGAACGGCGAAAGGATATCGTGCCTATAGATTGGCGTATGCTGTGCAAATTCCAAAAAAAAAGTCTCACGAACTTGTTTGTCACACACCGTTTCGCCTTATCGAAGGCTTACCATGAAATATTCACTGAAGAGATGTTTTAGCTTGACACTTTTTGCAAGATTGCATAAAATTCACCCAAAACATCGGTCAAATTGTTTGTTCGTCAAACCTCACTATTAGGCGTCTTTGTGGGGAACTCGAAAGTGAAGTAGTCTATGGAACATTTGAAGCAGTTACTTCTACTCTTACAACACGAGCTGTCATGTCTTCGACCAAACACTGCAGAGGCACCTGGCGAAGTTGACAGCCTTGCTTGTGGCATTGGCAAAATACCTCAAATTTCTAGCATAATCCGCACTACTGCCACCAAAGTGTCTCCTCAATCACAGTCTAGTCACAATAAGGCGCACAAGTCAGGAAATCGCTTAGCCGACTCGCTTAACGCAGGTAAGAACTGGAAGAATAATGCCAGGGCTCCATGTCACCATCGTGGAGACCTAGTCAAGAGGCATCGAAGAGACTCACCTAATTAGAACAAACGTCAAGGAGCTGCAGGCTTCCCGTACTTCTCGCGACCGTTCTCCTTTATCAATCATTAAAAGGGCGATTTAATGCATCTAATTCCTTCGGTGAGACAGAAGCAATGGTACAAACTCGAAAATGAGTTTCATGTCTTCACATACCACATACTTTGCAATCTAACTGCCAAATAAAAATTGAGAAAATGATACTTGGGAGGTTTTCTTAAGTGGCCCAACCCTCATACCAACATTTGGCAGAAAGCAAAACTCATTTTAAGCTTCATTATTTGATGTTTCGATGGTTTAAAATGAGTAAATGGATACGGGATTGATGATCAGTTGCCTTTCACTACACAGCCATTTGCAACTCCTTACTATCCACCATCCTGATGCCAGCTCGGTGGTGCCTTCCGCATGGCTCATTTTGCAGGCTAAAAGAGCCTACCCAGACTTCTCGCCCCAACCCCCTATCAAC
>NW_020170485.1:88965-103976 GCF_000524195.1 Echinococcus granulosus
CTCTTTCGTATTTGTTGCCTAGCCAAATCATCGCCTCCTCTCTCTCTCTCTCTCATAGTTCCACTTCTAGTCTCCGCTGTGCTACATGGCTTCAATTCCATCCGCGACAGCGGCTCAAGATAGTGTAGGTGGTAGGAAAAATGCCTTTCCAGTGCCTTTGGAACAGGCGAAAAAAGACTGCTAGGGAAATGGGACACTTAATATCTAAAACCCAGACAATTTTTTGTGGAAAATACGTAATTTGCATAAGAACTAAATTCGTAAATTTAGTTCACTACGAAGGAGAAAGGTTGAACGTATGCTCGGGATTTAGATATTCCACTTTTGATGCCACTCATGCCGAGTGGGAAAAAAATTGAACTTTAGGCAAGAGTAGGGAATTATTTCTGCCCAAGTAAAGACTCACTACAGAACATTTAGGCTGCTGCAATGACTCGCACGTTTACATGGATGCATCACGCAGACACGTATGGGCCTACCGGCACGGCACCCTTTTACATGCTCCCTGCACTCTCTCTTCACCCTACCTTGAACCTTCCTGGTACTCATATATCAGATGAACTGGCTTGACGCATGTCATGCCAGCGTGTCTGCTTTACGGATCTACCTTCATCCGCTGACAGCGCTGCAGCAGAAGCTCCTTGTCCCATATGCTGCATTACAGTCATTTAAGGGAGAGCCAATATCAAAATATAAAGCCGAGAGATGGTGATAGAGATGAAGGTAAAATCACTTCAAGGTGGATGCTGCATCACACTGAAATGGGAAGATATTTCGTTCCTAATAAAGATACGAAAGGACGTTTTGCGATTGGGTATTCACTACTCACTATTCGCTATTTGGAGATATCACTTGGGCTAAGATGCACAGGACAGCCTGCAGTGCGGTTTGATGTGAGGTATGATGGAACACTCGGTCAAATTCCATGATGTCAATTGGGAAGAGGACATCGCGATGAAAGCCTACCAACCACAGTCCCCATGCTATACATTAGCAGATCGCAATGAGCTTTAAGGAGCACCAATTCGTTGTTAGCTGCTTTTCGACACCCCTCATAAAGGGCGTCCTGACGCATCCACATATGCAACTGACTTTCTCTTGGCATTAGATGAGCAAAAAATACAAAGTAGACAATGTAGAAAATAAAGGCACACTAAAAGCAGAAGTATTTAGGATAGGGACTAGGTTTCTTACGTCAGCTGCGAAAGTCAGGCCTTAATTTGAAGATAATAGCGACTAAACGTCCTAATTTGAAAGGACTTGATATGCCTATGCAAAGGGTGTGGTCGCTATTTCAGCGAGTAAAACAGGTTTCAAAAGGTCCTCCACAACCAACAATTTTTTCCGATCAAAAACCACCGAAAATTATTTGATTGCCCCCGCCCCAATCTCCGGTTTAATGCCGAATTTGTAGCCTTTCATAAGCTACAGAGGCAGTAGAAAAATAAACTGCAACCGATATTTTCGCCTTTGCAACCGCTGAAACCCCCCAGCTCTAAATCCTACATGCATCCAGAGTTACCAAATCAAAATATATGTTGCTCAATGACAGCAAATTTTTGGCAGCCGATACGTCCTTGAACCACTCTCCTGCCTTGGAAGCATCTTTATGAAGCCGACCAGTGCAGGCGATGAACGATGGCGTTTGATGAGGCGAGAATGTTGCCGCGATGAGGAGATTCAGTGAGAAGCAGACTTCTGATAGATGAATATAATTTTTGCAAGGAATTGCTGTCACGCGGGAGGAAGATTTGACCTGAGACTGGTGGAGCGGCTTCCAACATCTCCAGTTCGTGTAGACGGAAACATCCACTCATCTTAAATTCCAACTCCATTTGCAGTCACATCAGCAGTCCAACTGCACAGATTTCTTTTATTCGAATACTTTTACCGGAAAAGGTGGGGTCTTGGAAAAAAAGCTTTCTGACTTTTTATGTAAAAATGTGTGAAGCGAAAAAAACCTCATTCGCGGATTACGCACGGCTTTTTCTCAAGTTAAGAATGAGTCAAACACGAGACTGGACATTGCGTGAAGGAGATGTACCGTCAAACATCCAGACAGTGCATTAGGAACATCCTGCCTCGTGAGTGATTTAATTGATGGCATTCATTGTTTGACAACTGCCCAACTTCCAAACCAGAAATTGAGATGAGAGGTGATTTTAGCTGTGTTTAAACCGCGACAAGGCCGATTCAATTTGCCAGCATTCTTATCTGTAGAAATATTCATGTTCCTTTGCTGTTTTGAATCTTTCAAAGCCAAGACAGGAGCGCAACTAATGAGATTTCTTTGTGGGTCAAATTTGGAAAACAATTTTCGTCAAGTAATTATCACATTCTCCAAGTAAAATAAAAGTAAAGTTACGTGTTTACCTGACGAACTTAGCGAAGTCTTCCCCTTATTTTCGTTCACAGAATGTCATGCCAATTCATCGCAAAAAAGGAATGCAACTTCGGGTTTTCAGATCCTAAGAACTCTCAGATCAGTACTTAGTCATAAAACGAGATTCCTAGTTACTTACAAAAAATATTTCTCTTCTTATAAAGAAGTGAAGAACAGTCTTACCGATATCGGAGGAGGAGGTGGAAGAGGCACTGTCATAAAGGTGGAGATTTTCACCCCCACAATCGAGCTTCACGGACTGCAGTGGGGTCCGCGTATGAACTGACCAGCAGACAATTTCACCATCTAGAAATCCACAAAGAGGGGAAAAATCAGAAAGCTAAAAATACAGTTAGGAAAGGAAGCAATATTTGTGTCCGTATTATAATAGGGGTTGGGTCTTTAAGCAAATCTAACAACAGCCAAGCCTTTTAAATGTGGATAATGGAGGGAGTTTTTGGGTCAAACCTAGACTATTAATTTGACAGATCTGTGACAGGAAGACAAGCCACCGTAGTGATACAACACGGAGTTGTAGGCTGTCATAACTCATAACAGCCGGACAGTGGCTAAAGTAGTAAATGAGAAAGGCTGACAATAGTGGTAGTGGGTGCATGACCATAGAACAGCGAGCAATGAATACAAAATTGTGTCGACACTTAGTCATTTAGAAAACCTCAAGGAGAGGAGAGAAGGGCCAAGTCCACCCACGGAAGGACATTCGAATGATCGTGCAGCTTTCAGTGACGACCCCATTTACAGTTGTAACAACACAATAGTGACTTCTGTGACAAGTCCACCCGCTGTGGCATTGTAAAATCATCATTCACGAACATTGGAAACATTGAAAAGTTTGGACACGGTGAGTACCGATGATAAATTAAGCCCATTTGTCTCCTTGAGTGATTTAGCCATGCTGGTAAATCTTCCAGGTCCAAATAGCAGTTAAAGATTGAATTTAGAGCAGAAGACGACCTCAAAACAGTAAATACAATTTGTGTTCCCCAAAAACCCATTCCCTTCATTTAAAAAACACGATCAATTAAAATTGTTGGTCGTTCAAAGAAAACTTTCTGGCTTCTCGCAATTCGGCCTAGATACCGGTGGCCACGGAGCTCAGCCAAAGGTCTCCCCCACCTCCCCCTTGAGCCCTTCCCTTGCGTAGATAACGGAGCTACTTCCGCATTCTGTTGTAACGCCATAGTTGCTTGTAACTCATTCAGAGAACGTGAACTTTTATGCACAAGTGGATAATTCCATCGCAGTAATGGTAAAGTTGCTCCATGTATTATACCCGACGCGCTTGGAGCAGTCTAATTCGGATATCGTCAATCAGTTAAGAAACTTTTTTGAAGAAAATTCGATAGGTTGACAAGCAATGACCCACAGAACATTGGAGCAAAAATGACAATATTTTGATAAAGCAAACAAATGAAATCGTGCGGATTTTTCGATGACAAACATAAACATTTTATTCGTTCCAATAATCCCCATTAGCCAATCACGATGACCAAAATGTCTCCAAGAACCAAACTATTCCTATGACTTTTACTCTTCCCAGCCATCTCTTCCATTTCATGTATGGTCATGTCACGTTCCAGCGTAGCCAAGAAGGGATGCTAATCGCCAACTGGAGAACTATCATCCGTTGAACAAGGAGGATGGGGCGTTACCATCCTCTCGTCCTAAGGGACTGTAGGAAATCTTCTCATGAGCACGAGCTGCGACGATACGACGTCCTGTGTTGCCTTGTAAGGATGAGAGTGGGATTTTCTTGCCACGACTTCGCTAGTCCTCCAAGTTGTGTCAAGTTATTCAAAACAAGGAAAGTATGCGAGTTCAACTTCTCCGAATGAGCGCACGATAAAAATATGCTTTCAATTGCGGTTAATAAAGAGGTGGTTTCACTGGAATTTGATGCATATCAGGTTTTAAATAAACCCCAGCAAAATCCTTCATTTAAGGTAAACGGAAGAACATGAGTTATTTGTATTTTATAAGAAATATCGGAAGGATAGAGGGCTGCAAGCAAACTAGTCATCCCGTAATTAATTACCAAAAGCATGTCCACAAGGTCTGACCAACCAACCGAAGCGGACAGATGCATTTGCTCTTTACTGGTCAAACAAAGCCGGATAAGGAGACCTGCAGTGGAGCAACTGGTCATTCTTTCATTCATATCTTCATTCATCCCCCAGCTATTTGTTCAACCATCTCGGGTCCGTCTAAACTATTAAGCATCTGCCAACACATTCATCTGTCCCGCTATCCTACTTATCCATCTCTCTGTCTCACCATCCATTCATTCAAACGTGCATCCCTTTAACCACCAACTTAATCACCAGCCAATCAACCACGGATGCGACTCAGCAGCCATTGGTCCACTTTATTTGGTGGAATAAATTGATAATTCAGGGATTTGACCTCATATTAACACTATGCGAGAATACGAGATGTTTATCATTAACCAATTCTAAAATAGAATCGTACTCTTCAAACGTGTTCCAGGAATCATCTTTCCTTTTGTTGGCCTTAAACTACGCAGGAGGTAGTAGCTTGCAAGTGAGCCATTTAGATCAATCCGAATTGACAACATCCAATTGACTGCTCGCTAAAACAACTCTACGAGCAAATTGTCTGTCGGTGCCAAAGATGAACCGAGGAATTTCATCACCACCTGACTGCTGTATCTTTAATGCATAAGGCAAACACAGACGAGATAATTGGTGAACTGATGTAGTAATTAAAATTAAAGATTATTACCATGGCACAAGTAGAAAGAAAAATATAAAAGAGCAAGATGAGGTAAAACCGATGATAAGTAAAGAAGTTGATAGTGGGATGAATTAATAAATAAGAGATGGATATAAAATGGATGGGTGAAGGTGAGATGAATTAAAAAAAAGGTAAATAAGTCAACATTTGAAAATCCTGGATAGATGGATGCAAAGTGTGCGTCTACGAGTTATCTTTAAGGAATCCTTACCAGGATACATGTATGTCCAAGCCCTATCCAAGGCTGAACCTTCTTTACCATCCCAATTTGAAGTGATGCAGGTCACAGCTGGTGACTGGTCACAGAGGCGTCCGCAGTTGTGTGGCTTTTGCGACGTCTTCATTGCCACCGCCAACGATGCGGCACCAGTTGGGGCCGCTATTGTTGCCTTCCATGTTGCAGTCTGCTGCCACGTGTCCAATTCATCCACATGCTGAAGCTCCGTAATAGTGGAAGAGGTCCCGCCCAGCCAGAGAAGTCTAAGAGTGAGAATAAAATGATGCACTGAAGTTAAAACCGACGTTTGCACATTAATCGGGGGAAAAATCGCATTCGAGTATGAAACATTTGATCCCAAGAAGTAATGGTCCGTTTTAGAAGCTATTTATACCAGTTTCCTTTGGATTTCTGTTTACTATGAAGGTCGAAGGTAAAATTATCAACAAATGTCTTTGCAAAGGAAGAGAGTAGGAGGGAAGAGGGATGAGTGCAGGACAGATGGATGGAAGTACCCCAGGTGGATGAATTATGGAGGTAGGTGGGTGCATGGATTGGATGACATCTAAGGTAGGAAAACTACGAGGACAGAGAGAAGTATTAATTTATTAACCAAAAGAATGCATCGCGAGGTGGAACATCAGGAAGAACAAAAACTGAAGAGATGAGTTAAAGGTTAGATTAATAGGTGAGGTGAGAGAAGAGAGAGGGAAGGGAAAGATGAAATGGATGAATGGCCAAATGAAGGAACAACTTGATGGACAGATTGCTGGTTAGATGGGTTGAATAGGAAGGCAGTTGAAGGGCCATCGAAAAAGGAATAGACCAAGTGACCAATCCGAAGCGAATAGATGGAGTGTGGGTGGAGAGCGGTAAATGAATGAATGGAGTAAGGAATTAGTGAATAAAATTGGAGGCAGATGATCAGTAACCTAATCTACACAACTACCCAGGTTGTTTGGAGTGAATAGCTAGGTGTGTCAGGACTGAATGGCGAAGGAAAGAGGGATGAATGGATGGTCACGTGAATGAATTTGAAAAAAAACAAATCAGGAAAAGATCAACGGACGAATAGAAGTGTTCACTATCAATAGATAGACAGACCGCGCATTGGACATTGAAAGGAGTGGATGGATTCGTGCCACAAGCAAAAATGAGCCTTTGTAAGTGCACATCAATGGATCTGAGATGGAGCTAGGTTGTTAAGCGAATGCAAAAAAAGACAAACGGAAGAAGGGGATTAGCAAACAACCGTAAAAGACGAGCCATTAAAATTCGTGCAAAAAAAGCCAAAAAAATCCTCACCCTTTCGAGACGCGAACGCCACATAAGTAGAGGTTTGAGCTGGAAAGCTGTTTCACGCGTCTACTCTGTCGTAGACTGTTGAACGACCACGTGATGACAATACCAACGGCAGTGGCAGCAGAGTCAGCAGAGCCCACATCATTAAGGCAAGCAGAGCAGATCCACCCCGTCGAAAGGCCCAACACCACCGAGCGGTAGTCTACACTGAGCATCCAGATGCAGTCGCCTTCCATGGGAGATAGTGAAGCTTTGGTCAAAGATGTACAGGCCAACAGAGACAGCGAGGAGATGCTTCGAGAGGAAACAGGTACAAATGCTCACTCAGAGGAGTTCACTGAATGATCTTCTAAGTCTTGTTGCACATCGTAAGTAATAACGAGCACCTATTCAGTAAACGTTATTCCAAGGATAAGCATTTGATAGTACTGAATAAAACTGTGAATTTGAACGGACGAAGAGGCGTCGGAGGAGAAACTTGTACTGGCAAATAGGATTTCATCGGCCAATCAAAGTTCGCAAATTCAGAGCAACAGATTGGTGGATCATAAATAAATGAATGCCGACATTAGGAATAGATGGAGAAGACGAAGAAGGCAGCTGGTTATAGGTAGATGTATTTGGGAGAATAAGGAAAAGAAATGACTGGGTGGTATAGCTTGAAATGGATAGACAGGCCCATAATGATTTTGGAAAAGATCAAGGACAGATAGGTGGGTTCAAGGTGGCATAGATGGGTTAATTGATCCGAAATGGAGGCTTACGGAGTAGGGATAGTCGAACGTGCTAGGAGAGGAGAAAATGGCCAGAAACTATTGAGTAGGTAGATGAATTTATGAATGGATGATGAGATAGGTGGATTTTTTAAAGAGAGGTACGAGTAACTAATCGGAGAGATGGAGCTGACGAAATTAATGCGTAGCCATTCCTTAATCTACGGATCGATTACGAGTCTTGGTTAAGAAATGAGTAGATGGAGATGCGGATGGATAGATCTGTGATTGACGAATGAAGAAAGACGAAGGTGATAAATCTCGAGTTAGTGTATAAATGAAAGGGTAGAAATGGATGGAAGCAGTCCGGTTGAATAAATAAATCCGATTTGGATGGATAGATAGATGAGTGAACAGACGGGAGTTGTATGGATTAGATGAATTTCAAAGATAAGCGACTTGTACAACAAATTCTGAGCCGATTGTCTGATGGATGAATTGGCAAACTGGGGAGCGATGCATGAAGCCAGGCTGTAAAGACGGATAAATGGATAGAACCGAAGTAGACAGATGAGTGGATGACTGAATATATGGATCTGGAATGGACGGATGGACACAAGGATAAAAGGATACATAGAAGGTAGATATATGTGTGACACACTAATGAATCAATGAAGTAGGACTAAATTCGGTGCGTACAGATGGGAGAAAGTATAACTTTGCTGATCCAGTATCGTCACCTATCTCTCTGTGAGTCGCTTACCTGAAAGCCATCAGCCTTCCCACTGAATCCGCACACCATAAATGTCCGTCGGCATCCACTGACAGTGCCACCGGATGTCCCCCATCGTATAGATTAAGCGGAAGTGAGGAAGGTGATGGTACATGGTGGTGCCGTTGGCCTTGGTTTCCGTCCCGTCGAGACGTCCAAGAACAGGCAAGACCACAAGAGGTGGAATTCAGCGTCTCCACTACCGCCACCAATCGTCCTATACGATTGGGAGCTGTGGACTCGAAAAAGGCATCTCCTGACCTCTCAGGATCAGGTTCTGACTGGACACTGTAACCACCGATCCAGACGCGACCTTGTAAATCTGAAATCAAAGACAAAAAGCGACTTCAAAGTTATATAAATGCGTAAATACGTTGTAGCTGGAAGCTATCCGATCTAATTGCACATTCAACTGCGTGATTAAAATTCAAAACAAGTTGGACAACTTCAAATGCCTCTGGAGGCTTACCAATTATTGCACAGGTGACCACTTCAACCGCATCCACGCGTTGGACATTATGGATCGCCTCGAACCCCGTCTCCACCGCCATCGGTAGGCGTGCCTGTCGCAAGCACTGGAGACCGGACACCTCCGACAGCGGAGGAGGCGTAGGTGGAGGAAGTGGGCGCTGTGTGACCTTAACAATCGAGGAGGCCTCAGGTCGCAGTTGGGGCTCGTGGGACCAGCAGAGGCTCATTAAGTCCAGGTAGGCCGCTGGGCAGTGAGATTTGATCTAGGCGGATACGGAGAGAAAAAAAGAGGAGGGAAATAAAACGCACTTAACGAGGTCAGTGGGTTTGTCTGCTAGCTTACCACTGCTTCTCTTTCTACTCCTCCATCCGTCTACTTGCCCACTACTCTATCCATTCGTTAAACCCCCCGTTTCTTTGTCTGGCGCTCTATTTTTCTGCTTGTTTTTTGCAATGTGGCTCTCGATGACTCAAAGCCACCCAGAGTGTAAAGCACTGGACGAATATCAACATTAAAACTGAAACCGAATGAAAACTTGGTTCTGGTTGAAGCATTGCCGATGCTAATTAACAGGGGTTGGAAATGACCAAATGATCGTCCGTAAATTTTGCGGTAATTGTTGCTATTTCAATGTCATTTGAGTACAGTGGTGTGAAGAGAAATTATCTACTCCTATCGATAGGCCATGGTTACAATAATGAATAAAACTACGAAAAGCGTCGCAGCAGTGTCACTTAAAAGCAATTGTAACAACATCAGCTACGTATGAAATGTCCGGTTTAATTGTAAAAGGCTGCCACAATAATTGACGACAAAGCAGTGTAGACCACGACGGAAAACATCAACAGGCAGATTGCTGCACAGCATGAAACACGGTAAGTTTTCCGACGTTTCGGGTGGTAAGTTCCTTTCTACCAGGTGATTTTAACTTCAGAAATAATCCAGGTGAGAGTTTGGAGTTGAGGTCAAGGCAAGAGGAAAGTAATTATACATTCAACTTGGGATATGCACCAATGCACAGATGGCAAACTGATAGTACGTGGGCTTCTATATGCAACAAAACGGGTAATAAAATAACTTGTTTAAAGGAGTAATGGGAGCAGTGGACTAACCTTAGCCGGAATATCGGGTCTGCCACCGGAGAGGATGTGTTGATTCAGCTGAAATCGCAAGTTTGTGAAACCGCGATAGGGCAATTGAAATTTAGCAATGCTAGCCATCAGAATGCCCAATGCGTATATGTCCACCTGCGAAAATGAAAGTTCAGAAAAGTGATGGATACAAGAAGGATAGACAGAGGGTGAAGAGATGGGAAAGGTGGATGGATCCGGGACAGATGGTTAGAGTTGGGACAGATAGGTAGGCGAATTGACAGATGAAGTTGGGGCGAATGGGAACATCAAAATGTCTGTCCATCAGTGATGAAAGTTACCAGAGGAACGCTAAAAACGCGTAAAATAAACATGTATTTAAGATCAATCAGAAGAGGCTCACCTTGTGTGAGTAAGTCTCCTCTCCAAGAGTAGCCAAAACTTCAGGTGCCATGAATCCGGGAGTGCCAACATAGCCGCGACAGCCGTCTAGACTCGCTCTCCACCTGCTCACCCCGAAATCGCCTAACACAACTTGCACCGTTCCGGGACCGCCCCCTCTACTGCCTTCGAAATTAGAGGCGGGAGTGGAAGTGGTCAGAGTGCATCCCCATCGCTCCCTGCGCGTCCCTGTGGTGTTGGTTGTGGAGGTGGTAAGAGGAGGAGGCATGTGCCAGACGAGGAGATTGTCGGGCTTTAAATCTCGATAGACGATACGCACACGGTGGAGATAGGCTAGCGCAGTGGCGACCTAATTAAGTTGATGATCAGTCGTAAGATAACGTTGGCATCCACCCACCCAACCATCCAATCAACCCTACCTGATGCACCACCATCGTAAGGGTGTTCTGGTGAACTGGGTAGATGCCATCCGCTTCATAGATCTTCTTCATCTCCTCCATCCAATCAGAGAGACTGCCCTGGGGTGCTAGGGGTAGAAGGAGAGAGAGGGGGCGAGGCGAGACCACGCCGATGCAAGAAAGCAAGTGGTGACCCACCATCGCGGATGTGATGCTGTTGGCAGCAGAGAAGAGCCGCGGACGCGCGTGACTGCGCGCACTGCGACGGACGACGCCGCGTCGGAGAGAGCGAAAACTACTTTGTGAGCGAAATGGGAGTTCGTGGGCGGCGCTGAAACCGCCGCCGATGGTGATACCGGGAGCAGAAGTACTGTCTTCACAGACTCGCATGAGAACGGCGAGTTCAGAGCGTAGTTCCTTAAAAACCAGTGATAGAAGAGTGAAAAAAGTATAGTAAATACAGAGCAAGGAGAACTATTTGTACAACAATTTTCCGTTCTTGACTCCTATATGTCTGTCAGTTTATCAGTCTGTATCTAAAATGATTTTTAACCAGGCTGTCAAAACAAATAGATGAATGGATAGCGGAATGAATGTAAGGAAGAGCAGGTAGATGTGTGTGTGGTAAATGGGTAAATCTGGAATGAAGAGACGAAGAGTAAATGAACAAATAGATATTTAGCTAGAAGAATGAGTCCGCTATGGAGAAATGAATGAAGGCATAGATTAATACGCATATATCTGCTTATAATTCTATGGCTGGGTAATACTAATCAAATCTTCTAGGTATTCCCAAAACCATCACCCACTTGATACGCAGTGTAGCACGATTCAACCGGTTGCAACGACCATCGCCGCCTCTCTTGTTTGTATAGCGCTAACGCCACTCTAAGGTCAGCCAGATCCATGCGGTTGGGGTGAGAGTGCTGGTGAGTATTCGAACTTGTGGGCTTTGCTTCCGTTCCCGCCTCACCTCCGCCCTCCTCCGTTGTTCCCGCTCCTTGTTCCTCCTTCTCCTCAGTATAGGGCTGCCAATCACTCAGACGAATGTCTACCTGTTCCGGATTGATAGGTGAACAAATCTTCACTCCCACAGGGACCTAACAGAGGGGAAAAAATGGATTTCTCTTAAATGAAGAATTGGTAGTAAGGCTTGTTAACTGCAATGATCTAGCTGATGAAGAGAAAAAAATAAACTTCCCGACAGTCAGCAAATTATCACATCAATCGCCACAGATCCACCTGTGCATCTTTGTATTCCCTATAAGTCCAGGCGCTCACTCATCACAAATCTGTTGATTCATACTTGCATCCAGATTAGACAAACCTACTCCATCACTCATCTCCCAAATTCACTTATTACCACAAATTGGTTAATGGTTGATTCAGAAATCACCCATCCTCCTTCCATTCACCTTAAATTTCCCTAGTCGTCATTTATTTAACCTTGAGCCGTTCACACGGATCTAATTAATCATTTTGCTTCTCAACGCTACTGGATCAGTCAACTCTCCCTTAATCCAACTTTTTCCCAACTGTTCAAAATTTACCTAACTCCAATTTCCTTTTTCCCACATCCATCTTGGAGGCCTTCCTTTCTCCTTTAATCCACTCAATATCAACTCCAAAATGCATCCATTCGGAATCGGTTCATTAACTCATATTACCACCCATCTCTAAACACTTCATATTGTACTCAACTATTTACTTATTCTTTCACCCATTGCAGATTCAACCATTCATTGCTCCATTTATCTCTAGCACACTACAGATACGAGAACCCAGAACTAATTAACT
Source organism: Echinococcus granulosus (assembly GCF_000524195.1). Classification (NCBI taxonomy): domain Eukaryota; kingdom Metazoa; phylum Platyhelminthes; class Cestoda; order Cyclophyllidea; family Taeniidae; genus Echinococcus; species Echinococcus granulosus. The sequence continues at coordinate 101,288 of NW_020170485.1, forward strand.
GGCCCTTCTTTCTTCTATCTCGGATAGAGATACTCTTGAATTTGTCCATTTCAGATCCATCTATTCAAAATCTGTCCATTCGCAATATGGGGGAACTAGAGGACGGCTCTCTTTAACTAAGTTTTCAACACGCCGATCAAATCTACAGCACAACTCACAACTCCCAATTCCTGCTATTCAAATACTCCATAAGTAGGTACCCACCTTCACCAGATTAAGCATCGAATCGGTGGCGGAAGTGACGCTGGCGGGGGAAGAAGAGCCAGAGAGGAAGGCGGAGCCAGCAAACACAGAACCAAAAGTGCCACGGCCCAAAAATCGTTCCAACATCACCCGGCTGCTCGATACTCGCATATCCTCTCTTACATCCATTAAAAGAAGATCGGGTGCTGAAATGCCGTAGTGAGTAGGGCTTTTACTGGGGTCAGAATGGACAGGACAGGGAAGCGATTCATTGCGACCAAGGGCACCGACATTGGGCTGTTTTCGTGCAGGTGTCAGGAGCCAATGAACCATTTCCTCTACTAGAACGCCGTACACCACGCGTTGTCTTGAGGCAAAAGATTACCATTACATGGTTTGGTTTTGGATTGAAAAACACCTGAACACCCCAAAGCACAATCCAGGTAAGGTTGAAAAACTCCTCATAAGTATTGATTAATTCAAAGAAACTGTCCACTTGAAAATGACAATGTAGATAACTTTGGACACAAGATTAGGCAATTTTTTCCCAAAAATACATTTGAAATGATCTTACTTTTTCTCGCGGCATTCTAGCGACTCATCACTGGTATCATTTCTGTTCCCAGTTTCGGCATTTAGAACGCTATCGAGAGTAGACACAACCTCTCTTATTTCAGCATTTTCTCTACAGGATAAAAATAACAGAAATCGCCAAAATGACTTTTAATGAAAATAATGTGGCTACTAGCAAAGTTTCAGCACAATGTAATCTTTCCTCAAAATATGACCTACATTTGTGGTGGTCGAACGCAGTCAGTGCAGGGAATAACGCGATGCACGAGATACTCGCCGCTACTTGATTGGTTAAATCGCGTCCCAAGGTCAGGATACCAGTCCAATAAGAGGCAGTCAATGTGATGCACGATCTTCAGAAAAATTTACGTAGTAATTAATAAAAACCATGGTAAAGAATTGCCTTAAATTCTAAATTTAACCTGACATTATATCTGAGCTGCAGAATGCTAACCTTCGTCAAAATTTGAGTTAGTGTACGACGATCAGGCTCAAGAGTCCAGGACTTCGCGGAATTCTTCTCCTTTGTCGTACCACGATACTCAGGCCAGAAAATCGAGAATGAAGGCATGTGCAGCTGGATCAGACAGTATTTGGAAAAGTCATCTAGAACACGACAAAAAAATCGGCAAAAATACCGTCAACTTGACCCAACCGACACATACCAAATGGCTCAACAATTAGTTTGTCGACCTTCACGTCCACTGCAGATACTTCAATACCACGCAAGTGCTCCCTATATTGCTCAGAAGAGCCGGTGGAAAAGCGCAAGAGACGGAGATTCCAGCCTTTATAGTCAATCTCATCTAGCCCTCCCAGTGCACTCTTTTCATCACCCGTCATATTCCCTCCTTCATCCTCATTTAGGCAAGCGTCCTTCAAACCGATCTTTTCGTTCGCCTCCACTGCGATTTCTGTCTCCTCAAGGGACTATTTTGATGAAAAAGAATAGATAGATGGGCATGCAATTTGGGGATAAATAGACAAATTTAGACTAACTTCTCACAAGACAAATTCAAGCATTTAACAAACAAGCCTGCAGCTGATTGAGTGATTGATTGCCTAATTACATGATATGCATACAGAAATTAACAAACAAGGATGCATAAAAATAGGTGGAAGATATTTCACCGCCATGACTCACAGCAGTCACAAGGGAGACACGATTCCCAACCTGTTCCAGTGTGAATACCGGCACAGCACCACCAGCGAGGGTCAGCTGAATACCCCGTCGAGAAAGACTCCATCCGCACTGAAGACTTCCAATTGACGAACCACCTTCGTCAGCATTTGGTGGTATCTCCAGACAGAGAAGACTGGATCTCAGTTTCGGCGGTATGCTAGCCAGGTTGTAGAGATGCCTATGAGTAGAAGAAAAATCGTCTTCTAAATATAGAGATTTACCATTAAACCAGATGATTTCGCGGTCGTACTACACACAGAAGTCAGTCGACCACTTCAGACACCACCTTTTATCGAGATACCAGCTAACAATGACACTAAGTACATGAAACAACCTGTAATGATGAGCAATGCATTCTGTCAAAGAAGGTGTCAAACTCTCCGACATCTACACAAAGCTTCAGGTACTTCTATGGTACTGCCACCTGAAATGCTCAATTGCTCAGCAGTAAGACACTTGAATGAATGTTATGGACCCTACAAAGGCGACCATCCAATCACCTGTAGGTCAGTGATTATACAATCCACCGTTACCACTATAATAATCGCTCCTGCGTAGAATGTCGGCCCTTAAATAAACGATGCCTAGACTGTTCTGCAACTACGAAAGAGAGGACGATTTCTGGAAGAATGATCTCACTACAACAATCATTTACGATTCCGAAAAGTTGGGGCACCCGGGATGCCGCACTGATAAATCCTTCTATGCTGAAGCTGTTTATTAAGTATCAGCGAAGCGCTAGGATAGGTG